>NC_084595.1:47647626-47785126 GCF_033807715.1 Cololabis saira | reverse complement strand
TAAAAAAGAGAAAAGGCACATTTGGTCTATTTTAACTTGTCTGCACGTATATTAATGGTTAATACCATGCTGGTAAAAACCTAAGGCATATATATGTGCATTGTTACTATATTTAATATATATACATATATATACGCATAGACATACATACGCATTTTTTTTTGTTTGTTTTTTTTTGCCGGGGGGGAGGAGGGGTGGGACATTTCTCGACTTCTTGTGCTTTCCGTCCTGGTTTCCATTCCAGGAAGAAGAGAGGCGATGTCCTGCTTTAATCCAGCTTCTGACAAATGGAACCGGGTCGAATTTGTCCAGAGGAGGTCCGTTGAGGTTACAAACAGGAGTGCAGACAGGCTTTCTTCGCGAAACCTGTTGCGCGCCTGGCTGTCCGTGTTATTAACTGCGGAAAAGCCTTGTTGCGCTGTGCTGGCGCACATGGCTAATTTGCATACATAAAGGTGCAGGACTTGTGTTAAACCAATAAAAGTTTTGAATTGTGAATACTTGATATGGCGATCTCTTAAACGTATTTAATTGACCATTAGTGACAATCATATTATCATATTATATTATATAGCCTATTTTTTTTTTTTTTTTTTGACAACATTGAGACCCCCCCTGAATTTGGCTTTTGAGTCCTTCAGGAGGGCTCAAGGGTTAATCGGGGGGGTCGGACCCCCCCGAACCCCCCCCTATTTCGCACTCTGGTGTGGAGATATATATATTTATATTTGAAATGAATGTGGACATTTTATTTGTCAAATACTTGAACATTGAGTTGGGTTTTGTACCCAAACAGCCTTGCAAGGGAAATGTGAAGCTTCTTCTTTTCCTCTGGGTTCTATCCTCAGGTGTGCTGAGTGATTCCCTCCTCGTCCACACCGTCTTCACTCGTCCGTCTCTCCTGCCATCCTTGCTGTAAGCCTCATTACTCCACCTGCCTTCACCTGAGAAGACGCAGCGCTCCAGCCCAGATACGCCGTCCCTGACTACATCTGGATTTATTCAGCGCCGGCTCTTGGTTTGGGACTGAGTCTGATGTTAAAGTGGTCTGTGCAACAGAAAGACTTAACTGCTCTGCTCTACATTTAAACATGTTCCTTCAGGACTGAGCAGCCAGAAGAAAGTGGTGCTGATGAAAATCCCTGGAACTTTGATCAGAGTATAACGGATGCCTTTAAACATTTGATGGACTACCGTGAAATGTTTCGCACTATAATGTTTTTTGGGATTATTTCTCCTGAGTGCTTTTTTTTTTTTTAGCTAATTCCTGAAAAGGACATATATAATATTTCTAAGTTTCAGGTTAAGTATTGTCAGTCTTAGCAGAACATTTGAATAAAATTAAAAAAAAATAAAACACTTTTGGGATCATTCAAATAAAAAGAACAACAAATGATCTCTGCTTACTGGTTTGTCACGTGCACAAAGAAGAAGGGAAACCATCCATTGATCGACTGTCATCTTATGTTTGTTCTGTATAATTTAATTTCTTTTATCAGACGTCTATTTTGTTTCAAGGAAAAGAAATGTGTAAATAAAAAAAAAGAAGTAAAAACCTATTTAAGTTTTTTTTTTTTTTTTTTTCTGCATATATACTAATGGTTAATAGCATGTTGGTAAGAATCTAAGGCATGAATCTTTGACATAAAATATATATGATATATTTTTTAATATATCACATATATTTATTTTATTAATATATATATATATATATATATATATATATATATATATATATATATATATCTACATAACTGTCTCAGAAAATTAGTATATTAAGTTCTTTATTTTCTGTAATGCAATTAAAAAAACAAAAATGTCATACATTCTGGATTCATTACAAATCAATTGAAATATTGCAAGCCTTTTATTATTCTAATATTGCTGATTATGGTTTACAGTTTAAGATTAAGATTCCCAGAATATTCACATTTTTTGAGATAGGATATTTGAGTTTTCTTAAGCTGTAAGCCATGATCAGCAATATTAAAATAATAACAGGCTTGCAATATTTCAGTTGATTTGTAATGTAATGTAATCCAGAATGTATGACATTTTTGTTTTTGTAATTACATTACAGAAAATAAAGGACTTTATCACAATATTCTAATTTTCTGAGACAGTCCTGTATGTGTATATATATATATATATATATATATATATATATATATATATATATATATATATATATATATATATATACACACACACACACACATACACACATACACACATATATACAATTTTTTTTTAAACTTGAAGTTATGTTCCAGTCTTTTCGGTGTTGTCAGCGTGAGTAGTGGATGTTCTGGTCTCCCTCCCTCCGGCCCGGGGGGGTTACAACACGCCTGATTACCCCCAGGACTGGAATTAAGGGGGCTTGAGCTCTGGCCGTTTACAGAAGCAATTAAACATGAGCCTGGTATCTGTGCAGCTGGAGCCTCATTTGCTCACTTGCTGGATACCTGTCTCTTAGAAAGCCTAATCTAATCAAAGGGGGAGTGGCCTCCTCTGCATCTACAAACTAACTAAAGTATTTATTGTTTCCATGTTCCTGAACCTCCCATGCAGCCTGGTTTCCATCACAGCCCTTTAATCTCTGCTGGACGTGTGAAAAGAGCTGGATCTAATCTGTTCCAATAAGTCTGTGTTCCTTTTTATTAAATTGAAGAAGTTTAAAGCGCAAGTATACCTTGGAGGTGAGAAGTTGTCTGTGTGTGATAGTGGATTACGCTGCGAGCTGTGAGCAGCGATAGCATCTGCTCTATTTCACACCCTGCTTGAGAGCATGGCAGCCATCATGATTGCACCTTAATGCACTTGCGTATTTCAAAACATCCCACTTGTCATGGTTGGTGCTTATGGTGCATCAATTATTTATTCCACGTCTGATCAAGAGGCACACAAATTCATTAACATATGCAGATGATCGCAATGACAATTATTTTTGTATTTAATATTGGCAAAATAAAATCTCGGCACATTCCTGTGCCCCACTGCACCTAAAGTTACACTCTGCATTCAACCTAATCAAACCTCATCTACCTTTTTCCTAATTAACTAGAACATTCTCAGATGCCAATTAGTAGATCCATGATGCGTTGCCTTTTATCAGCTTCTGCAGGTGTGTGACTCACCATGCAGCCTGTGTCATAGGAAAGTGTTTATTCCTACTAATTAATCATATTAACGCATGCAGATGAGTGTAATTGCCTATGTTTCACCAGCTCACACTGTGTGAAGACTCAAGAAGATGCCAGTGTGTTTTTTTTATGCTTATGACGAAGAGGACCAACAAAGCCATCTTCTTTCCTAGACGCTCTGTGATGCCGAGCCAGCGTGTCTGCTATCGTTCTCCAAGCTCAGAGAATCTGAGCTGAATGGTTGGAATGGGACAATGAACCGGCATTAGCTTGAAAAGTAGCATCAGCCCAGTCTGCTTTGTTTCACCAAACGTGACCCTGAGGGCTAGAGTTCCAGACCAGAACTCAGAACCCTCTTTTTAACGACTTGTGACTTCACATAAGCAAACTTAGGTTTGCTGTAAAACACAATCTACTTTTCATTATTTTGGAAGTATATGGATATATTGAGTTGTATTATATGTACAGTATTTGTGTATCTATATCTCTATTAATATATATTGATTTATAGTTATATGTAGATATGTCGATATATAGATTTATAGTAATTTTTATGTATATAACTGGAGGTAAATATATGAACCAGTATATACAGCATATCTACTCTTATATAGTTATTCAAGTTTATTGTTATACCATTGCTGTCTATTGTTCTCTATTATATTGTAGTATTATTGTAAAGTAATGATAATGTAATACTATGCATTATAATTACTTCTACTAGTACATACATACATAGTAGCACAACTAAATGCTGGGCGTTTTTTTTTTCTTTTGTTTGCCTTGATTTGCTTTGATTTTGACTACCGGTATATTTATATATACATATAATTGAGTATTATATGACTGTAGAACAGTTATTGAAACTCGTCTTGTTATATGTAAGAATGTATGTCAGATTCAGGGGTAGGACTGGATAAGTGTTTACTTCATTCCTACTCCGTTTCGAGCATGTTGGTGGATCCATATATATATATATATTTGTATTCTGGGTTTTTTTTCACTTTTTTGTACGCTTTTTTATCATGCATGTTCGAAATAAAATCTTCAAATCAAAGAATCAAATCAAAGTAAGTAGATTGAGTGGTCATTTTCTCAAACATATTAGCAGTGTTGAGCCATCTGAAAGCTGCAAGGCAAAAGCTGCAACAACCTTTCCTGCTGGCCAAATAAGATGTCAACACTCACTTATTAATCAGAATCATAACGTGTTAAATGTTAGGATAATTTCAAAATCATATGTTGAGTTGGCTGAGGGTTTTGTTGTTGTGTTGTTTATCCTGCATTGTCTGGGAATGAAACGTGAGATGGCAGGGAAGGGAGGGAGGAATGCTGCAGCCACAACTCACTGCCTTCAGTCGGGGAGGAGAGAAGCTTGATTACAAAGAGTGACTTTACAACTCATTCAGGAATGTCAGGGAGGGGAGCGGGAGAACACTTCTCTAGCCAATCGGAACATTTTGAATAGTTAAAGTAATCGGCTTAATTAGTTCAATTACATTAATTTGACCAAGGAACATTGCCATATGGTGAAAGGAAACAAAAGAGGGGGGAACTAATTAAAAGTAAAATAATGAGAATTTTAATTAACTTGCTACCATAATTAAAGTGCTGTAACGCTGGCAACATCTCTCCTCTCCGTCTTGTATCTGTGAGGGCACTATCCATCTAATTAAAACTGTAAATAAATTAGCAACATTGAGGGTTCCTGCTTGACTTAACACTGCCTGCAGTCCACCCCCCCCCCCCCCCTCCACACAGACACCTTCCCAATAACATGCTCACCTTAGTTTCTGTACACATACCCAGCATTTAGCTAGGTTGAGCTGTGGCCTGTCATTAACAAAAGGATGTGGTGAGAGGATGATGTGGATTATACCATATTATTGCAGGCTGATGCTTGTTTTTATTCATGTTCTTCATAAATTAATGTGTGTTAAAGGTCCAAATGTTGGTAGCTCCAGCAAATACGGATTAAGAGATCCAAAAGTAGGGGAGTCATATCAGCATCAGTTCAATTAAATTTTATTTAATTTATAGTGTCTATTACAATACAAGTTGCGCGGGCAATTATTAAATGGCAGGTAAAAGCTCCCCTAGCAGGAGAAACACCAGAAGCAGTAGCAAAGTAAAATCCCCCCTTAAGAAGGAAGAAACCTTGAGGAGCACCTGGCTCATGGGGTACATGTATGAATACCGCCCAGTGGATTATGTCGGTGCCCCCCTGCAGCATAGGCCTATAGCAACATATCTACCGCGAAGCTATATTTGAGACTAACTATTATAGTCAGAGCTGGGATAGGCTCCAGCAGACCCCCGTGACCCCGCAAGGGATAAAGCGGGTATAGATAATGATTGAATGAATGATATTATAGTCAGAGCTGCACATAAGTGGGCCGCCAGAGCGCATGCGCCGTCAAAATCCTCAGTGCGCTGTCAATCTTGTGCTGTGAAGCGCTTTTGCATACCAACAGCTGGGGCTCATATTATTGGTTGTGGCCAGACCAGAATACTAATATTAAAAAATCTATTGGGAGAGCTTTTCCCCAGAACTGCCACTCAAAGTTGGTACTGGCCAATCACAGCGCGTCCTTACTTCCCCTCCATGCTCGTTGCGGCGGTGGGTGGGGAGGAAGAGAGGTAAGGATCAGCTTTACTGAACAAACCCTGACACGTCTCGTCAAAATATCCAAGAAGCAAGCGCCATTAAGTAATTATTTTGGCGTTCCACCGCCACCAACTACAAAGAGACGCCAAACTGAACCACTTCCCGTGGATAGAAACAGAAAACATGTGTTCGCCGAGAAGTGGCTGCATGATGTTACGCGGCGACGCACACGTACGTTGCGTTCCCGCGTATCCTACCCCGTAAGCTCTGCGTTGGTGCAACGCAGAACCATAAATCAGCCAGTGTCCGTCACTGCGTGCAGCATTCCTGCACCAGCAAGACGCTGCTCTCTGATTATGGCTCACAGTTTATGAAAACCCCAAAAAAAAAAAAAAATTAGAGAATATTTTATGAAATCAATAAACAATTCCATCATCAAAATTATAACAAATAAAGGTTCAATATATCTTGCTTTGCATGTAATAAGACTAGGTAATATATTAGTTTCACCTTTTAAGTTGAATTATTGAAATA
This sequence comes from Cololabis saira, assembly GCF_033807715.1. NCBI lineage: Eukaryota > Metazoa > Chordata > Actinopteri > Beloniformes > Belonidae > Cololabis > Cololabis saira. The sequence goes on along the minus strand of NC_084595.1, from coordinate 47,778,841 downwards.
GATTAACTTTTACACCATATTCTAGTTGAATTATTGAAATAAATTAACTTTTACACCATATTCTAGTTGACTATTAAAATAAGTTAACTTTTACACCAAATTCTAGTTGAATTATTGAAATAAGTTAACTTTTACAGCAAATTCTAGTTGAATTATTGGAATAAGTTAACTTTTACACCATATTCTTCACCTGAAGCAATATTCTATTCGCACTGAGGATTTGTCGTTTAAACCATATGTCAATCAGGTTTGTAAAATAGCCTTTTTCCATCTCCGTAATATTGCAAAGATTAGGAAAATCCTCTCGCAGAGTGATGCAGGAAAACTAGTTCATGCGTTTGTATCTTCTAGACTAGATTACTGTAATGTGTTGTTAGCAGGATGTCCAAGTAATTTGCTGAATAGGCTCCAGCTGATCCAAAATGCAGCAGCACGAGTACTGACAGGAATTAGCAGGAGAGACCACGTCTCTCCAGTGTTAGCGTCGCTCCATTGGTTACCCGTAAAATTCAGAATCCAATTAAAAATTTTATTACTTGCGTATAAAGCCCAAAACGGCTTAGCTCCGCATTATTTGCAAGACCTGATAGTGCCTTATGTTCCTGTCAGAGCTCTCCGTTCTCAGAGTGCAGGTTTACTCGTAGTTCCTAGAGTATCTAAATGTAGATTTGGAGGGCGGGCGTTCTGCTATCAGGCACCACTACTATGGAAGCAACTTCCAATCTGGGTTAAGGAGGCTGACACCACCTCCACCTTTAAAACTAAACTTAAAACATTTCTGTTTAGTAAAGCCTATAGTTAGTGTTTAGTAAACCTCTAGCTGGTGTTGGTAAATCTCTAGGTAGTGTAAACCTTTGTGTGTCAGAGTCGCTCCTGTAGTTTCTTGTGCTGGCCCCCCCTTCTCCTCCCTTTTCTCTCTTTTGTCCATGTTGCAGCATCCTTTGCCGGACACCGGAACCTGCAGGTGGTCGTGGGTGGCTTGTAGCTTGCATTACGGAGCACAAGTCTTTCCCTGACCCTGCACCCCAACCTGGGACTTGCTGATTGGGCCGGAGCTTCGGGAGCTGCGTGCTGGCCTGCGGTCCCCACCCCTGGTCATCCCGTTGCTGCTTCCACCTGCCTGCTGTGCTGTTGCCGTCCCTGACCCACCACCCCTGGCCCTCGGCAGGAGGGTCCCCCCTTATGAGCCTGGTCCTGCTCAAGGTTTCTTCCCTCCTAAAGGGGAGTTTTTCCTTGCCACTGTTTGGCTTAAGGTTTTTCTCCCACTAGGGGAGTTTTTACCTGCCATTGTTTATGTAATAACTGCTCGGGGGTCATGTTCTGGGTATGGGTCTCTGGAAAGCGTCTAGAGACAACTCTGTTGTATTAGACGCTATATAAATAAAATTGAAATTGAAATTGAAATTCTACACCTTGGCTGATGTGGACATACAGAGCATAGGAGGCTATTTCAGCTGCTATATGGTTGGCTGTCTGTACAGTCATGCAAGTTCAATGCTATTAAAGAACACGTTTTTTCATATAAAATAAACACATTTTTATGCAGTTTAGAAGTTTTGGGGCTTTTTTTTGGCTCCTGCGCTGCTGAAATCGGGGCGTCCTTTATTTCTATGTGCAAAATATGCCATGAGCATCCCAATCTGGCCGATAAAAACTAACTTTTATACTGACTCTACCGACTAACACGCACCATAATTTGTTAATTCATCTTTATACGTGAATAAATATCGTTTTGCCTATAACTTATTCCTGCATTCCCTCTTTTATCGATCCGGCGAGACGGGTCACCGTGTTTTTGGAGCCCCAAGTCACATATCCAGGGGCTCCTCTGAGCACCAGACCAAAATAATTATGTGCAGCCCTGATTATAGTCTTGTTCTATAGCTGCAACTATGATTACTGACTCAAACACACTAGAGTTTACACTAACTAGAGATTTACCAACACCAGCTAGAGGTTTACTAACACTAACTAGAGGTTTACTAACACTAACTAGAGGTTTACTAAACACTAACTATATGCTTTACTAAACAGAAAGGTTTTAAGTTTAGTTTTAAAGGTGGAGGTGGTGTCAGCCTCCTTAACCCAGATTGGAAGTTGGTTCCATAGTAGTGGTGCCTGATAGCAGAACGCCGCCCTCCAAATCTACATTTGGATACTCAAGGAACTACGAGTAAACCTGCACTCTGAGAACGGAGAGCTCTGCCAGGAACATAAGGCACTATCAGGTCTTGTAAATACTGCGGAGCTAAGCCGTTTTGGGCTTTATATGCAGGTAATAAAATGTTAAATTGGATTCTGAATTTTACAGGTAGCCAATGAAGCGACGCTAACACTGGAGAGACGTGGTCTCTCCTGCTGATTCCTGTCAGTACTCGTGCTGCTGCATTCTGGATCAGCTGGAGCCTATTCAGCAAATTACTTGGACATCCTGCTAATAACAAATTACAGTAATCCAGTCTAGAAGATACAAACGCATTAACTACTTTTTCTGCATCACTCTGTGAGAGGATCTTTGTGATGTTACGGAGATGGAGAAATGCTATTTTACGAACCTGATTAACATATGGTTTAAACGACAAATCCTGATCGAAAACAACACCAAGGTTTCTCACAGTTGCACTAGAAGCCATCGCAACACCATCTAGTCCCTTCCTAAGATGCTCTGGACCAAGAATGATAACCTCTATTTTATCTGAATTTAGAAGCAAGAAATTTCTGGACATCCAGTCCTTGATGTCCCTAAGACATGCCTGAAGTTTAACTAACGGTTCTGTTTCATGCGGCTTCCTAGACAAATAGAGCTGCGTAACAATCAGAGGTGGACAGAGTACTCGACCCCAGTACTTGAGTAAGAGTACAAATACTACTGGTCAAAATTTACTCCGTTACAAGTAAAAGTAGCTAAGTCAAAATATTACTCGAGTAAGAGTAGAAAAGTACTTGCTTTTAAAAGGTACTTAAGTATCCAAAAGTAAATGCTTTTAAATTTACTTTAAGTAAAAGTAAGAGTAAGAGTAAATTTCTTCAGTAAATTACTATATTTTTTCTAAATTAATTTAAGGATCTTTTAACTTAACTGATGTGCTGCTTTTAGAACCACAATGTTATATAAAACCTGCAGAAACACCAAAAACAAATCAAATGAATGGGATCATAAGAGGACAGCAGATGATGCAGAGTTTATTAACAATCATGAACTGAAACCAAATGAACCTGCACCAACCAACTAAGTCTGGATCCCCCTCAAAGACCACTGCTTTACAAAAAACTACACCTCTGCTTTCAATAACTCAATGTTGAAGTCACTTAACTTTACAGGAAGGACATGTACCAGTACAATATAGCAATATAGAGCGTAACAAACTGTCTCCCCATGTCTGTCTTGGCTGTCTCCCAATGTCTGTCTGAGAGCGTGCACTGTGATAGGTCTCCTCCTTTGACAAAAACAGCTTGTGTCCAATAGGATTTAGGGAAGAAGAAAAAAGAGCAGACCTGAAAGTAACGAGTACTTTTCAGCCTTCCTAGAAATGTACTCGAGTAAAAGTAAAAATATTTGTCTTGGAAATGTATTCAAGTAAGACTAATAAGTACCAAAGAAATCTAATACTCAAGTAAAGTACAAATCCTCTGGATATGTACTTAAGTACAGTACTCAAGTAAATTTACTCCGTTACTGTCCACCACTGGTAACAATGACAATGAAAGTGTATGCCGTGATTCTGGATTATACTTCCCAATGGCAGCATGTATAAACTGAACAAGATTGGCCCTAGCACTGAACCCTGCGGAACACCATAACAGACCCTTGACTGTTCTGAAGAAACCTCATGTACATGAACAAACTGGAACCTGTCAGATAGATATGATTTAAACCAACGTAGAGCTGTCCCTTTAATCCCAACAACATGCTCTAACCTGTGCAGTAAAATGCTGATCTACAGTGTCAAAAGCAGCACTGAGGTCCAGTAGAACCAGTATGGACACTAATCCCTTATCTGAGGTCCAGTAGAACCAGTATGGACACTAATCCCTTATCTGAGGTCCAGTAGAACCAGTATGGACACTAATCCCTTATCTGAGGTCCAGTAGAACCAGTATGAACATTAATCCCTTATCTGAGGTCCAGTAGAACCAGTATGGACATTAATCCCTTATCTGAGGTCCAGTAGAACCAGTATGGAGACTAATCCCTTATCTGAGGTCCAGTAGAACCAGTATGGACACTAATCCCTTATCTGAGGTCCAGTAGAACCAGTATGGACACTAATCCCTTATCTGAGGTCCAGTAGAACCAGTATGGATACTAATCCCTTATCTGAGGTCCAGTAGAACCAGTATGGACACTAATCCCTTATCTGAGGCCATAAGAAGGTCATTCGTGACTCGAACCAGTGCTGTCTCTGTGCTATGATGCATTCCGAACCCTGACTGAAAGACTTCAAACAGATCATTTCTATACAAATAGTCACATAACTGGCTTGAAACGGCCTTTTCCAGAATTTTAGATACAAATGGAAGGTTGGAAATTTGCCTATAATTAGCTAAGGTGTCTGGGTCAAGAGTAGGTTTTTTAAGTAAAGGTTTAATTACTGCAACTTTGAAAACCTGTGGTATGTATCCTAAACTTAGGGATAGGTTAATTTGGTCCAGTATTGTCGCACCAATAAGAGAAAAAACATTTTTGAATAGTGGAGTTGGGATGGGGTCTAACATACATGTGGTTGACTTAGCTCTATTAACGAGTGAGGTCAGCTCAGGGAGGTCTATAGGATCAAAACAGTCTAGAGGCAAGTCAGAGCCTAGGGAAGTCGCTAAAGCTGAAGAAACGCCCACAACCGACTGGTTGATTTCTTCTCTAATTCTCAAGATTTTACTGTTAAAGAAGCTCATAAAGTCTTCACTACTGAGAGCTGCAGGAATGCACGGCTCAACAGAGTTGTGACTCTTTGTCAGCCTGGCTACAGTGCTGAACAGAAAACGTGGGTTACTTTTGTTATCCTCTAACAACGTTGAATAATAAGCTGTTCTGGCTTTGCGAATGGCTTTTTTATATACTATTAGAATATCTTTCCATTCACGATAGGAGTCTACAGACTTACAAGAGTACCACTTCCTTTCCATTTTACGCACGTTTTGTTTCAACATGTGGATATCTTATATTATACCAGCGAGTTAAGCTCCTATGGTTGGAAACCCTCCTTTTCAAAGGAGCAACTTCATTTAAAGAGAGGTCGAACCCAGGTCACTGGCCTCGACTGCTTCACTATTTTCCACTGTCGTAAGATGAGCAATGGCCTCCTTAAATTTAGCAATAGCTTCATCAGACAAACATCTGCTAAAATAATACCTCCTATTTTGCACTTCAACATCGACAATATTGAATTCAAACGTTATTAAGTAATGGTTGGATAAAAGGGAGTTTACAGGCGACACCAACAGACCATCAGTTTCAACACCGTAGGTGAGAACGAGATCGAGAGTATGATTAAAACAGTGCGCCGGTTTGTCCACTTTTTGTGAGATACCCATTGATTCTAAAAGAGAATTGAAAACTAATTTAAGATTATCGCTTTCAACATCCATCCATCCATCCATCGTCCGCCGCTTATCCGTTCCCGGGTCGCGGGGGCAGCAGCCTCAACAGGGATGCCCAGACTTCCTTCACCCCAGACACTTCCTCCAGCTCCTCCGGGGGGAGTCCGAGGCGTTCCCAGGCCAGCCGAGAGACATAGTCTCTCCAGCGTGTCCTGGGTCTTCCCCGGGGTCTCCTCCCGCTGGGACATGCCTGGAACACCTCCCTAGGGAGGCGTCCAGGAGGCATCCGATACAGATGCCCAAGCCACCTCAGCTGACTACTCTCAATGTGAAGGAGTAGCGGCTCGACTCCGAGCTCCTCCCGGGTGACCGAACTCCTCACCCTATCTCTAAGGGAGCGTCCAGCCACCCTGCGGAGGAAACTCATCTCGGCCGCTTGTATCCGCGTTCTTGTCCTTTCGGTCATTACCCAAAGTTCATGACCATAGGTGAGGGTAGGTGCGTAGATTGACCGGTAAATAGAGAGCTTCGCCTTTCGACTCAGCTCCTTCTTCACCACGACGGTCCGGTACATCGACCGCATAACTGCGGACGCTGCACCAATCCATCTGTCAATCTCCCGTTCCATCGTTCCCTCACTCGTGAACAAGATCCCGAGATACTTGAACTCCTCCACCTGAGGCAGGACTTCTCCACCCACCCGGAGAAGGCACGCCACCCTTTCCTGGTGGAGAACCATGGCCTCGGTCTTGGAGGTGCTGATTCTCAACCTGCCGCGTCGCACTCGGCCGCAAACCGCCCAGCACATGCTGAAGGTCCCGGTCCGATGAAGCCAACAGGACAACATCATCCACAAAAAGCAGAGACGAAATCCTATGGTTCCCAAACCGGATCCCCTCCGGCCCCTGGCTGCGCCTAGAAATCCTGTCCATAAAAATTATGAACAGGACCGGTGACAAAGGGCAGCCCTGCCGGAGTCCAACATGCACCGGGAACAAGTCTGACTTACTGCCGGCAATGCGAACCCGACTCAGATCATACAGAGACCGGACAGCCCTTAATAGAGGGCCCCGGACTCCATACTCACCGAGCAACCCCCACAGAATGGCACGAGGGACACGGTTAAATGCCTTCTCCAGATCCACAAAGCACATGTAGCAAAGCAAATTCCCATGAACCCTCGAGCACCCTGCGAGGGTATAGAGCTGGTCCAGTGTTCCACGACCGGGACGAAAACCGCATTGTTCCTCCTGAATCCGAGGTTCAACTATCGGCCGTAATCTCCTCTCCAGTACCCTGGCGTAGACCTTCCCGGGGAGGCTGAGAAGTGTGATCCCCCTATAGTTGGAACACACTCTCCGGTCCCCCTTTTTAAACAGAGGGACCACCACCCCGGTTTGCCACTCCAGCGGTACTGTCCCCTTCCTCCATGCGATGTCGCAGAGGCGTGTGAACCAAGACAGCCCTACGACATCCAGAGACTTGAGGTACTCAGGGCGAATCTCATCCACTCCCGGTGCCCTGCCACTGAGGAGCTTACGAACTACCTCAGTGACCTCGGCTTGGGTGATGGATGAGCACACCCCAGAGTCCCCACTCTCTGCTTCCTCAGTGGAAGACATGTCAGTCGGGTTGAGGAGATCCTCGAAGTATTCCTTCCACCATCCGACGATGTCCCCAGTGGAGGTCAACAGCTCCCCACCCGCACCATAAACGGTGCCGGCAGAGTACTGCTTCCCCCTTCTGAGGCGCCGAACGGTCTTCCAGAATTTCCTCGAGGCCGACCGAAAGTCTTCCTCCATGGCCTCCCCGAACTCCTCCCAGACCCGGGTTTTTGCCTCCAGGACCGCCCGAGCCGCGGCTCGCTTGGCCTGCCGGTACCCATCTACTGCGTCAGGAGTCCCACAGGCCAACATAGCCCGGTAGGACTCCTTCTTCAGTCTGACGGCATCCTGTACTTCTGGTGTCCACCACCGGGTTCTAGGATTGCCGCCACGACAGGCACCGGAGACCTTGCGTCCACAACTTTGAGCCGCCGCGTCGATAATGGAGGCAGAGAACATGGTCCACTCGGACTCAATGTCCCTCGCCTCCCCCGGGATCTGAGAGAAGCTCTCCCGGAGGTGGGAGTTGAAGATGTCCCTGACAGAGGGCTCAGCCAGACGTTCCCAACAGACCCTCACAATCCGTTTGGGTCTGCCCGGTCTGTCCAACCTCCTCCTCGGCCAGCGCATCCAACTCACCACCAGGTGGTGATCAGTTGACAGCTCAGCCCCTCTCTTCACCCGAGTGTCCAAGACATGCGGCCGGAGGTCAGATGAAACGACAACAAAGTCGATCATTGACCTCCGGCCTAGGGTGTCCTGGTGCCACGTGCACTGATGGACACCCTTATGTTTGAACATTGTGTTCGTGATGGACAAACTGTGACTAGCACAGAAGTCCAACAACAAAACACTGCTCGGGTTCAGATCGGGGAGGCCGTTCCTCCCAATCACGCCTCTCCAGGTATCACTGTCATTGCCCACGTGAGCGTTGAAGTCCCCCAGTAGAACAATGGAGTCCCCAGTTGGAGCACTATCAAGTACTCCTCCCAGGGACCCCAAGAAGGCCGGGTACTCCACACTGCTGTTCGGCCCGTAGGCACAAACAACAGTGAGAGACCTTTCCCCGACCCGAAGGCGCAGGGAAGCGACGCTCTCGTTTACCGGGGTGAACTCCAACACATGGCGACTGAGCTGAGGGGCTATAACCACGCACTCACGCACAAGCTCCGGCTCCTTCCCCCCCAGCGAGGTGACATTCCATGTCCCCACTGTGAGGGTTTTAGTCCAGGGATTGGGTCGTCGAGGCACCCCGCCACGACTGCTACCCAGTCCACATGGCACCGGCCTGCCATGGTCCTTCCTGCGGGTGGTGGGCCTACAGGAAGGCGGGCCCCCGTCGCCGTTTCGGGCTAAGCCCAGCCGGGTCCCACGGGCAAAGACCCGGCCACCAGGTGCTCGCCTACGAGCCCCAACCCCAGGCCTGGCTCCAGGGAGGGGCCCCGGTGACGCCGATCCGGGTGACGTAACGGTCCTTGCTTTCCTTCTTCTCATGGTAGGCTTTGTGAACCGCTCTTAGTCTGGCCCGTCACCTATTGAAGTCACCCACTATGATGCATTTATCTGTACTGATCAATAACCGCGGAACCGCCTCCAGATAAATGCTGGGTAAACAAAGGAGCTGGTAGCGACTTCCGCCGGCGCAAAGTCCCCCCCTCGCTGTTGAACATCCAGGGAACGGACATAGAGATAGTGGACTCTTACAAGTACCTGAGTGTTCACCTGAACAATAAACTGGACTGGTCTGTAATCACTCAGGCACTTTACAAGAAGGGCCAAAGCAGATCCACCTGCTGCGCAGACTGAGGTCCTTCGGAGTGAGGGACGGCCTCCTGAGGACCTTTGGAGTGAGGGACGGCATCCTGAGGATCTTTGGAGTGAGGGACGGCCTCCTGAGGACCTTTGGAGTGAGGGACGGCCTCCTGAGGACCTTTGGAGTGAGGGACGACCTCCTGAGGACCTTTGGAGTGAGGGACGGCCTCCTGAGGACCTATGCAGTGAGGGACGGCCTCCTCAGGACCTTTTATGACTCTGTGGTGGCGTTGGCCATCTTTGATGGTGTGGTCTGCTGGAGCAGCAGCATCACTGCAGCAGAGAGGAAGAGAATGGACAAGGTGGTGAGGAAAGCCGGCTCTGTCCTCGGCTGCAGTCTCCATCCTGTGGAGGTGGTGGGGGAGAGGAGGATGGTGGCTAAGCTGTCATCCATCATGGACAATGTCTCCCACCCCCTTCATGAGACTGTCAGAGCTCTGGAGAGCTCCATCAGTGGCCAGCTTCGGCACCCGCGATGCGTCACTGAGAGGCATCACAGGTCCTTCCTCCCCGCTGCCATCAGACTGTATAACCAGGCCTGCTCACAGTAGCCAACGGACAATAACTTGTGCAATAACATAACAAGATGTGCAATATCATATGTGCAATATCTGCCTGTCTACCTCACACACACTCTACCTGCTTTTTTTGCACTGTTTCTTTTCTTTCAATCAACTGTATATACCACTCATATTTTTGTAATTATATATATATATATTTTTTTTTTTTTTACTTTTTAGTCTCTTTTTACCCCTCCCCTGCATGTGTGTGCTAAGTGTACTGCTGCCAACAAAGTAAGTTACCCCACTGAGGGAGAAAATAAAGGATTATCTTATCTTATCTTTTCTTATTGGGGAGGGGACCAGAGAAACCTAAGGAGTCTGACATGGTTTTGGCGTAGTTACACACCAACACAATATTCACTTTAGTGACTTCCAACTGGCGTAGACAGGAGTCATTAGCGTCAACATGTATGATAACTTTACCAAATTTACGATGACTCTTTGCCAGCAGCTTCAAATTTGCTTCAATGTCGCCCGCTCTGGCCCCCGGGATGCACCTAACTATGGTCGCTGGAGTCGGCCTCACATGCCTGACTATGGAGTCTCCAATCACCAGGGTCGGCTTCTCAACGGGTGTGTCGCTGAGTGGGGAAAAACAGTTAGAGACGTGAAGCGAGTGGTGGTGTTCCGTGCGCCCTTTAGGATTACTTAGGATATATATATATATATAGGATATATATATATATATGTATATATATATATATATATATATATATATATATATATATATATATATATATATATATATATATATATATATATATATACATACACATATATATACTGCGATAAAAAATAAAAAAGAGAAATAAAATCTACCAGCAGTTGGAATTTCCCTTTTTCTTTGTTAACTGTCTCAACACATTTTTATAATAAATGAATATAAACTCATCTTAACAATCAAACGCTTTTACAGTTTCTCTTTCTCCCCCTCTTTTAATCTCATGCCCCCACTTTCTGTTGTTCAGTGAGAGAACTGAGCTCTAATTTCTCCTGTCGGGACTTTAAATCTGGGCTGGATTGTGTCAGGTTCTCATACACATGAGAAGGTGCTCATTGGTGAACCTGGAACGATATTTAGTTTCAATTATGTTCATTGTGGAGAAAGCTGCTTCACAGCTGTATGTGGATCCAAACACGGGCAGGATGTTTTAAGATGGTCAGCTTATATTCTGTGACTTCAGTTCAGACTTGAGTGAATATGTTTGATGAAAAACTTTGTGTTTTGTCTCAGTGGCGTTTCACATTAGCATTTTTAATGAGCGCCACAGTCTCTGAACGTATGAGACACTGGTTTTGTGTCCCAGGGGGAAGACTGAACAAGGAGGAATATGTCCATTCCGGGTTGAAAGCTTTATTTTCCCTGTCCACTTTTCTCTTCTTAAGCCTGAATTATGCATCCGCATTAAATCTACGCAGAGCCTTCGCCGTGCCTACGCCGTAAGTCTAATTTATGGTTCTGCGTTACGCCAACACAGAGCCTACGGCGTAGGGTACAGGGCGACGCACATCGTACAGTGCGCGTCTCCGCGTACCCCATGCCGTAGGCTCTGTGTTGGCGTAACGCGGAACCATAAATTAGCCTTTAGAGAGCGCCTTTACTTGTTTCCCTCGTCTCTCCGTCTTTCTTCTTGTCTCCGGCTCACTCCTCTCTCCGTTTCATCTCCCTGTATCGCTAACTTGGCTTAACTCGTATGCAATTGGTCTGTAAGGTCTGCTAAACAAATGCCGTAAAGAATAGTAAAGCTGCGCTGGTTAAAATAGAAGTGCCCCGTCAAAATGTAGAATGCCTCGGTAATTTATTGATTACAGGTCTGGGTCCGCGGAAGACGGCGTCTGGGTCCCGACCCGGACTGCGGTCCGCCAGACTTCGCCAGACTCCTTAAGGAAATTGTGTGACGGCTGACCTCTCCCAGGATTTGTCCAGTTCTTATTCAGTCTATGTAAAAGCATCCTGAGGCTACAGAAGGTCGATTAGACAAAGAGTTTTCTAATTTTCACTGCATCATAAAAATACCGAATTTAGACATCACAAAGCATGTGATGGAAAATGTAAAATATCTACTTAACAACTAAAAAAATTTAATGTTTTTGTTGCCGCTGATTTTCTTTTTCATGAACACAGTGTCCTCCCCTCCCAGTTGAAGTTTGTCCTCAGCTGTGGATGATTACCTGCCCTCATGTGCTGCATCTGTGTTGAGTTGTCTCCCACCCCCTTAACCTCTCTCTCCAAGCATCTCCACCAGCTTTTCAATTCCTTTCTGTACTACCAACCAGACTGCTTTTCTTGTGTTATATTTTTGTTGTGCCTGGTTTTTTGACTTAAAGGGGACCTATTATGAAAAGGTTTTTTCTTGCTTTAACATATATAAAGTGGTCTCCCCTCAGCCTGCCAACTCAGAGAAGGAGGAAAGCAACTAAATTCTGCAGGGTCTGTACAGCCGCCTGGATGATCTGTCCAGTGTGATGTGGATCTACGAGCCGTTCAGATTTGCCCATTTTCGTTACATAAGCAAAATGCAAACCACGCCTCGGTCTCCTCCGCACAAATAACTCCGCCGGCCGGAGCTTCCGCCATTGTTCCGAAGCGGTATATCGTGTGGCTGTTTCAACAACGAGTGACAGTAAAAATTAGGTTTTGCATCAACACTTACCCTCGTAAAAGGATAAGTACCAACAGTACGGACCCGGCAACTGCACACGAGTCAGCGGTAAATGACGTACATTTTTTATGTTATCTATATTTGTCTACAAGTATGATCTTTGCATGGGCTAGGTATTTAGCTTAGCTCCGGTGTTACCTAACTAGCTTACCTCTATTAGTACTAACTTTTTTTCTGTCTATGGTTTCAGATCTTCCAAGCAGCTGAAGCTGTTCAACGACACCTTCAGAAGACGCACGGTCCTTCCTTGAGCAGCAATAGTGCATACATGTTATTTTTTTTAACAATAAAGTTGCCATTTCTGAACATTCAGTGTTGTGATTTCTTTACAGTCAACATGATTCATTCGTCTTGTAACATAAGAAATGAAATGATGAGGAATCGGAGTAAATAACTGTGGTGTACCTGTTTAGAATTCAATTAAATCTTCCTGTGTGAATTACTGAAGACGAGGTGACCCGTTCCCTCTTCAGGGAACTAAAGGCTGATTTATGGTTCCTCGTTTCACCAACGCAGAGCCTACGGCGTAGGGTACGCGTCGATTTAACGCAGAACCGTAATTCAGGCTTAAGATCCCAGGGAGTCGTTTACACCGTGTAACTGCATGCGAGCGTCCGACTATCGCGTCGAGCTGCGTGACATCGGACGCTCTCTGTCCACACTGAAACCGTTAAACTCTCTCTGTCCACACTGAAACCATTAAACTCTCTCTGTCCACACTGAAACCGTTAAACTGGGGGCCAGTTAGGACAGTCCAATAGAAAATAAAGCAATGGAATTGATTTTGTCGCTGACGCTCGCATGGGACACGCTTTAATAGTGTAGGGAGCCGTTGCTCTTCTGCCCGGAGCGAGGCTTTGTCTCCTCCCCTGCTACACGTCATTCAGGCAGCCAATCAGCACAGAGCCTCATTATCATAGCCCCGCCCCTCAGAATCCCTCATAGAGAAGGAGGTTTGAAGCGGTAAAACTATAGACATGGCCCAGAGGCTGAATTTCTTATTTATGTAGAAAAAACAAGCTTTTGATTGTTTTTAAGACATTCAAGGCCTGTTTAAAATACATTAAATGCCATAATAGGTCCCCTTTAAGCTCTGTTTGCTTTCTTATTAATCCTTTTGCATTGAGCTCCTTGTGTCATTGTGCATTGGAATCCACACCATGTACTTGGCCTGACAATTCACTCCCACTTTTTTTCCCCACATACAGTTGAAGAAATTCCTTGTTGAACTGTGCTATACTGTGAGAGGGCTTTCTGCAGGTAATGTGCTTTCTTGCTACTTTGGGTTTTACAAGCTGTAAAAATGTTAATGAGAAGAAAAACAGGCTCAACGTAGCTTGTTGATTTGACTTTTTTTTCTCTTTTATTTTATTGTGGTTGCTGACGTCTTTTCTGGATAATCTGAACCTGGTCTTCCAGGGGAAATCAAAAATGCCAGCTGATGGTACAACCTGGATTTGGACTGGAAGTTTTCAAGACTCATCTTCAAAAGGGGAGACATTCTGCATTTTCTCGCTCTGTGCAAAGCAGGCTGACAAGCTGCCCTGTAAAGACTGCCACGGCCAGATATAAAAAACATTTTCTATGAAACTTCAGGGGAGTTTTATGGCCCAATTCATGAACCTAGAGAATATACCACAGATCAAGTTTCTTGGTTACCCTTTTAATGCAGAGACATACTGCTTAAAAAGGTCCATGAGTCACTCAGGAAATGATAGAGATAAGTGAACTACTTGAGAATAAAATCTGTACTGCAGGAAGAACCAATGTGTTTTGGACAGCGAAAGTATCTTATTAAATCATTGCATTATAGTCATATCTTAGTAACAATATTTCTATTTTATACAATAAAAATCCTATCACTCATTCAGCCCTTTTTAGTGGAAGAAAATCTATCACTCTAGTTTGATAACAGTTTGTGTACGTGTGTATCACACCGAGTATTGATCAAAGTAAGCTAAGAAGACCCTAAAGATCTCAAATAATCAATAAACATGTTGGAAAAAAATAGGCTACAAGACCTAGTCCCAATCATACCCAGGAGGGCTACCAACCACCGTGTTCATCATTACAGGAGCTTAAACTGAACTGGTGTCAGGTGAGTCTCTGTGGATCAAGCCTCCCTGTTTTGTCTTGAGTCAGATTTTACCACGGGCAAACTGGAAAAGGTGAGGCCCTCGTTAACTCCCCACTCCATCGAACCAGGTGGAACACATATGCGTTCATTAGCACCCTTTAATGAGGAGCAGATGCAACAATACCACCTCTCACTCTCTTCCTGTCACACACAATAAGCTGTGCAAACTCCTACGTATATGCATGCACATAGCACACATTTCTTCTGGCAGTCAGTCAGTTGGGGTTGGCAGTCTTTCACAACTCAGATCTGTGGGCCTCATTTGTCCAGTTTGAACAAATGTATTTCATTAAATACTGCCATCTGTCACATATTATGTATGCTATTTCCAGCTTTAGGGAAACCAGGACAAAACTGCAAGAATCACAAGGTGTCTCATCTTTGAATCTGGACTAAGCTATTACTGCTATGGCAATAATCTGCATATATGTGTTTTGTGTTAGTGTCTCTGGTGTTTGATTCGCTTTATAGTTGTTTATCTGAACTGCTGTAAGCCTGATAGTTGCACTGGGGTTCTAAGCATTTGAAGTCCAGGGGACGTAGCAAAAGGCTATATTGACAAGTATAGTTTTAGTCTGGAAGCCGGTATGTCCTCTTCCTGTTGCATTATTTTTGGACTGCCAGCCCCTGTCAACAACAATGATCTGGCGCTTTTGATGTACTAGAGGAATACGTTTTAGATTAAGTGGTACGAAGGGCAGTGCTCCCATGCTGGTCCTTGAGTCACTGCCATTTCACTGATTCACTGGGAGAAGAACAAATTCCTCCAATGGCCGCTGCTCACTCCTGGCTGAAACTGACCTATTTGCCTGTTCCCAATATCTTACATGAAGAGCTGCTGGATTCTCTCTGGCAATTTATCATGATATTGGACATATCATTTTTCTTTGAGAGGTCACTATAACAGGCAGAAACTAAAAATGGACTTAAAACCATTGAATACAACATAATTTGGGTTTTTGTTTAAGCGTTCAGACTTCACAAAAGCTACAGGCTCTGCAGGTTCTTCTAGCTGAACATGACTTTGATCTCACAGTCATGTTCAATCAACACTCTCACATGACCACTGAGGGTGTGAGGACCCTATTGAAACTGAAGGAAATCTTTATTAGGGCTTGAGTATTGAGGGTACGAGGACCGAAAGGGTCGCAATTTTGAGGCCTTTTTTTTTTTTTCTTGTCTGCACACATATTAATGGTTAATACCATGCTGCTAAGAACCTAAGGCATATATATGTGCATTGTTAATATATACATCTTATTAATATATATATATATATATATATATATATATATATATATATATATATATATATATATATATACGCATACATACACATACATATATATACACATACAAACCCAGTTTTTTTTTTTGGGATAGGGGGAGTGGGGGGGGCGTGACATCCACTGCTAATCCTGGACGCGAGAACACACATGGATGCTCACGTCGAGCACTGGAAATCTGCAAAAAAAAACAGAACAGACACGAAACCGGCACGGAACCGGCAGAAACACGAGCAGCACCTGTCCCAGGTCCCGAGATCCAATCACAATCTGAGCTAAACTACCGCGATTAACTAACCCCCAAAACTACAGAGCAAGTATGCAGGTGAACGGGCCGGTGTATATGTCTATGTGTGTGTGTGTGTGTGTATATGTCTGGGTGGCTATGTGTGTGTGTGTGTGTGTGTGTGTGTGTGTGTGTGTGTGTGTGTGTGTGTGTGTGTGTGTGTGTGTGTGTGTATGTATATGTCTGTGTGGCTATGTGTGTGTGTGTGTATATATGTCTGTTTGGCTATGTGTGTGTATGTGTGTCGGTGTGGCTATGTGTGTGTATGTCTGTGTGGCTATGTGTGTGTGTGTAATAGTCCTATCAATGCTCCACCTGAACTGTATCTATAGTGGAGGAGGGGGGGGCGCAACCCCGCCACCCGAGAGACCCAGAAAGTGACCCCCGAGCAATTATTACATAAACAATGGCAGGTAAAAACTCCCCTAGTGGGAGAAAAACCTTAAGCCAAACAGTGGCAAGAAAAAACTCCCCTTTAGGAGGGAAGAAACCTTGAACAGGACCAGGCTCATAAGAGGGGACCCTCCTGCCCAAGGCCAGACTGGGGTGGTTGGGGCAAGCACACAGCAGGCATCCACACAGGCATATGGAAGCAGCAGCGGGATGACCAGAGGGGGAGAGGGGGGACGGGACCGCAGGCCAGCACGCAGCTCCTGAAGCTCCGGCCTGCAAACATGCACAAAAGAGAAAAAAGGGGGCCAGCACAAGAAACTACGGGGAACGATGGACAAAATTGATGGCTATGAGATACTTATAATAAATAAAAATGGAAAAGGAGAAGAGAGGAAGGGAAGAGGAGAGGAGAAGAAGGGTGAGAGGCACCGCCCAGTGGATCATGTCGGTGCCCGCCTGCAGCATAAGCCTATAGCAGCATATCTACCATGAAGCTATGTTTGTCAGAGTGGGGTGGTCGGGGACGTCAGCAATCAGGGACGTCACCAAGCAAGAAAGGGTATAGAATAGAGTATAGAGCTCTAGTATATATCTAGTCTGTTGTTCTATTGTTGCCATGCACCACTATAACTTATAATTTAGTATCTGCCTAATTGCACATTTTTTTCGGAGTTGAGTGGACTTTTGAAAACCTCTTTATATATGTGTGTAAATCAGTGCTTTAAGTGGGAAAAAATAAGTGCCGGTACTCTCCCCCTCCAGTCATACAAATATGGGACTATGTAAATTTGTGTGTGTATATATACAGCGAACGCGGGTTCGATTCCAGTCGCGGCATATTTTGCACCCACTTCCTACGAGTCTCGCGAGCCGCGGGTTGGCCAAGCGCGCCTTTACTTCTGTACGGCAAGCTTGTAGCATCAAAACACCTTAATCAACGAATCCAACCTGTACACATGAGAGGACTGACACTGGAGGACTGACACTGACAACTTTTTTGGCACTTTTTAGGCACTTTATTAAATGAGGATTAATGTCATGCAACAAAAAATCTCTTGAAAAAAAAGTAATGAGGAAATACAAACTATTCAGTGACCTGCAGAACATACAACTATAACTCAATACAACTATAACTCAATACTCAATACTCAATACAACCTGTTAAATGTTCCATATCTTCACCCATCTCCTCTTTTATCTGTACATGCTTACAGCAGGATTTCTACAAATAGAACATAACCATCATACAAAGGCTCCAAAAGTGTGACCTCTTTTGTCATTTGCAGACACAAATGACTGGCACATCTCCTCTCGTCAAGTTTGTCAAGATGCTCTTGGTGGATGTGGCAAACAGCCACATTGTTCAAGCGCTTTTGAGTCATTGAAGAGCGCAGCCAGGTCTTGAGCCTTCTCAAGGCACTAAAACTTCTCTCAGCCTCTGCTGAGGAGCATGGCACAACAAGAAGAAGCCTGACCAACACTTCTACTTGAGTGAACAGACCTAGAACCTCTGGCAGCATAGCTCTCAATGTATCCACCACTTCACTGACTGTGCTGCAGGGATACTGAAGTTTGAACATGGCCAGCTGAACCTCCAACGAATGGCGGTTTAGTTCAGGGTACGAACCACATCCATGGTACGAACTGACCACATCCACATCCTCCACCTTTCCAGTTATTAACACTTTAGATATCAGTGGCGGCTGGTGACTGAAAAAATTGGGGAGGTTGGGAGGAAAACCAACCCACGGCGTCATGTTATTTTATATTAGTTGACTACTTATCCCTATTTTCTTATATTCAACAAAAAGTAAAAGAATGGCTTACAAGATTTCTTAACAACAACATCATTTTATTCAATCCTGTTGTTTCCAGATGAACCATACAGGCCTACTACAGTATTTATCAAGGATGTGAGGTGTAACAAGAAGCAGGCCAGTGTTCAACACCTGTGAAGGCACCCAGTACGTCACAGTGGGAATTTTACACAACACCCTCTGATTTAAAAAGAAAAAACTAGTTTTCTAGGGACAAAATAAAATCCCAGAATGCTTTTAGTCGTCATACAGCGAGAAATATATATTTTCCTTTCATAATATTCACTCAGTGAATGTGCATAATCACTTTTTTTGCACGTTTTTTGCAACCTCGCCAGAATAAAGGCTGATTTCTGTCTGCTGCCGTCTCCGGAGCTGATTTATGGTCCCGCGTTACACCAACGCAGAGCCTACGGCGTAGGCTACGCGGCGACGCGCAACGTACGCCGTACCCTACGCCGTACCCTACGCCGTAGGCTCTGCGTCGATATATATAAGCTGGCTGTGTTTGACCATGGAACAACGCAATTTTGCTGTTTGGCCACTCAAGGTAAAACTTGGTAACTTACTTAATTTCGTATGTCTATCTCGGCATCTCCACATCGGCTTGCCTCAGACTGACTGAATGTTTTGAATGATGCTGCTGCTGCTGCCGTGTTAAAAAACAAGTAAAACGCGGAGTGGATTTCTGTAGATATGGGTAATCTCCTACTCATAAAGTGGAACGGATTTGATTGTGAAGCAATGAAAACACGCCGGACTAGCAAATGTGGGGGGGTCCGAACGACTTTTTTTCAAGAGTGGGGCACGCGTCCCCCCCAAAATATGGTGGCGACGCGCATGGACTTTGGGGAGATCGGTGGGAGTTACTGACTGATGGGGAATCTGGGAAGAACAGTACCGGTACGCGCCGCACACAGTAAATAATTTCCGGTACGCTGATGGGTAAAATTTAGAAGTGCCGGTACTGCGTACCGCTCCGTACCGGCCCACTTAAAGCACTGGTGTAAATGAGCACACAGTACTCGGGGTATACAGTATGTGTGGATACACCCTTTAGTGAGTGTTGTCTAAAATTGTGTACACCAGTGAGGAGCTGAAGAACCTATTGGAGCTTCAATTCAATTCAATTCAATTTTATTTATATAGCGTCTAATACAACAAAAGTTGTCTCTAGACGCTTTCCAGAGACCCAGAACATGACCCCGAGCAATTATTACATAAACAATGGCAGGTAAAAACTCCCATAGTGGGAGAAAAGCCTTAAGCCAAACAGTGGCAAGAAAAACTCCCCTTTAGGAGGGAAGAAACCTTGAGCAGGACCAGGCTCATAAGGGGGGACCCTCCTGCCGAGGGCCAGACTGGGGGTCGGGGACGTCAACAGCAAAGCAGGCAGGTGGAAGCAGCAGCGGAATGACCGGGGGTGGGGACCGCAGGCAGGTGGAAGCAGCAACAGGATGACCGGGGGTGGGGACCGCAGGCTAGCACGCAGCTCCCTAAGCTCCGGCCCAATCAGCAAGCCCCAGGTTAGGTGAAGGGTCGGGGAAAGGTTGAGAAGGTGCAGGGTCAGGGAGAGGAGTCTTGACGGACAAATCTCTCCCCCGCCTGACCGGGCCTTTACCCTGCCCCTCTCACTCCCAGGCTGCAGGTTCCGGTGTTGTGCATTCAGAGATGCTCTTCGCCACCGGCAGAGGATGCTGCACCATGTACAAAAGAGAAAAAAGAGGAGAAAGAGGGGGGGCCAGCACAAGAAACTACAGGAGCGACTCTAACACACTAGAGTTTATACTACCTAGACATTTACCAACACCAGCTAGAGGTTTACTAAACACTAACTATAGGCTTTACTAATCAGAAAGGTTTTAAGTTTAGTTTTAAAGGTGGAGGTATTGTCAGCCTTCTTAACCCAGATTGGAAGTTGGTTCCATAGTAGTGGTGCCTGATAGCAGAACGCCCACCCTCCAAATCTACATTTAGATACTCTAGGAACTACGAGTAAACCTGCACTCCGAGAACGGAGAGCTCTGCCAGGAACATAAGGCACTATCAGGTCTTGCAAATAGATTCAGATTCAGATTACGTTAATTTGCCATTTGTGTAACACACATAGGAAATTGTCACGTTGGTAACAGTGTGCCTACTCAGTATTCTTTTCACATGTTAATAAATAAAACACAGACACAAACACCGTAGTTAGGAATAAACAAAAATAAAGTGCAGGCATATACATAAATTATAGTCCAGTTATGATTACTATTATTGTTATTATTATTTCTTCTTCTTCTTGTCATCATTGAGGAACGGGAGGGGGGAGGGGGGGGGGGGGGGGGGGGGCAGGCCCGAGTCATTGATGAGCCTGGCGGCTGAGGGGAAGAAGCTGAGTCTGTGGCGGGCTTTCACAGCCTTAGGTAGCCTCAGCCTCCTACCAGAGGGGAGGACGGTGAAGAGGCCATGGCCAGGGTGAGAGGGGTCGGCCATGATCTTCCTAGCCCTCTTCAATGCCCTGGAGTCGTACTGAGACTTCAGGGAGGGCAAGGGGCAGCCAATCACTCTCTCTGCAGAGCGTATCACTCGCTGCAGCTTGTGGAGGTCCCTTGCTGCTGTAGCGGGGAACCAGGTGATGATGGAGTGGGTGAGAATGGATCCGATGATGGCAGTGTAAAACTGGGCCATCATGGACCTTGGCAGCCTGAATTTCCTCAGCTGTCGGAGGAAGAACAGTCTTTGTTGGGCCTTTTTCACATAATGCGGAGCTAAGCCATTTTAGGCTTTATACGCAAGTAATAACATTTTAAATTGGATTCTGAATTTTACGGGTAACCAATGGAGCGACGCTAACACTGGAGAGACGTGGTCTCTCCTGCTGATTCCTGTCAGTACTCGTGCTGCTGCATTCTGGATCAGCTGGAGCCTATTCAGCAAATTACTTGGACATCCTGCTAATAACACATTACAGTAATCTAGTCTAGAAGATACAAACACGTGAACTAGTTATTCTGCATCACTCTGCAAGAGGATTTTCCTAATCTCTGCGATATTACGGAGATGGAAAAATGCTATTTTACAAACCTGATTAACACATGGTTTAAACGACAAATCCTTATCGAAAACAACACCAAGGTTTCTCACAGTTGCACTGGAAGGCATCGCAACACCATCTAATCCCTTCCTAAGATGCTCTGGACCAAGAATGATAACCTCTGTTTTATCTGAATTTAGAAGCAAGAAATTTCTGGACATCCAGTCCTTGATGTCCCTCAGACATGCCTGAAGTTTAACTAACGGTTCTGTTTCATCCGGCTTCATAGACAAATAGAGCTGCGTATCATCAGCATAGCAATGAAAGTGTATGCCGTGATTCTGGATTATACTTCCCAACGGCTGCATGTATAAACTGAACAAGATTGGCCCTAGCACTGAACCCTGCGGAACACCTTAACAGACCCTTGACTGTTCTGAAGAAACTTCATGTACATGAACAAACTGGACTGGACTGCTTAAACATTGAGTATATTAGAGTTTCAGTTAATTTTAACCTTTGAAAGTCAGAAGAAGTATAATGCGGGGCCTTTAAAGAAAACTCCATTGATAGTAAAGAGAGAGTTTAGCATAAGCAACTTCTTGTCAGGGAGGTTGTCGTAGGACCCAGATACAGGAGACCAGAAGGCAAACCTTCCCTTCTCAAGGTTTCTTCCCTCCTAAAGGGGAGTTTTTCCTTGCCACTGTTTGGCTTAAGGTTTTTCTCCCACTAGGGGAGTTTTTACCTGCCATTGTTTATGTAATAACTGCTCGGGGGTCATGTTCTGGGTATGGGTCTCTGGAAAGCGTCTAGAGACAACTCTGTTGTATTAGACGCTATATAAATAAAATTGAATTGAATTGAAGGCAGGAGTTCCAAAAAGTAGTGATTTATTCTTCAAAAACAAAACCAAAGCGCTGCTGAGCAGGATATAAAAACCAGAACATGAACGTGACACAGAAAACTACCAAACTGGATGTGGGAAAACACGGAGGGAGGAAACAGTACGGACCAGCAGGGAGCAAGGGAAAGACAAGACCAGATACACACAAGGGTTAACGAGACACAGGTGCAGACAATCAGGGCCGATGGGACACAGGAAGGTCAAACCAGAAATTAAACACAAAGACACAGGCTTCAAAATAAAACAAGAAGTGTCAAACCCTGACACTTCTCTTCCCCTTATTTGGGTCTCTACTGTGAACTGCATGTAGTGTTGGCTTTGTCACAATTAACATACCTTCAATAAAACAGGTAAACAGCATCAGCATAGGTTGGTGAGTAAATTTTGGGTTAAATCACGGCCTGTGTGATGTTCCTTAAAGGGGACCTATTATGAAATTCTTGTTTTAACATATATAAAGTGGTCTCCCCTCAGCCTGCCAACACAGAGAAGGAGGAAAGCAACCAAATTCTGCAGTGTCTGTACAGCCGCCCGGATGAGCCGTCCAGTGTCATGTGATTTTTACGAGCCGCTCAGATTCTGCTCCCGTCGTGACGTCACGACGGGAGCAGATTTCCATAGGTCGGCCTCCGCTGCTGAAACCACGCCCACAACTAACTCCACCGGCCGTAGCGTCCGCCATTGTTCAGAAGCGGTGGCTGTTTCAACAACGAGGGACAGGTTTTGCATCGACACTTCGACACAATTTATATTTGTCTACAAGTATGATCTTTGCATGGGCTAAGTATTTAGCTTAGCTCTGGTGTTACTCCGTGTTACGGAGCTCTATTACTACCGTAATACATTTTTTCTGTTTATGGTTTCGGATCTTCCAAGCACCTGAAGCTTTTCAAGGACACCTTCAGAAGACGCGTGGTCCTTCCTTGAGCCAGCAATAGTGCATAAATGTTATTTATATACAACTTATGTTATTTTATTTTTTTAACAATAAAGTTGCCATTTGTGAAAATTCAGTGTTGTGATTTCTTTACACTTAACATGATTCATTTGTCTTGTAACATAAGAAATGAAATGACGACGGCTGGGGTGGCTTTGTCTCTCCGGGCAGGCTGGCCCCCTGCCGGGTGGGGGTCGTTGGCCTGAAGGGTGAGGGCCTCCTGGCCACGTGTCCGGCCCGGACCGGGTGGCCGGGGATTGCCTGGGTCGCGGTCCGCCGCCGCGGGATCCCTGGCTGCTTCCTTCTGCACCGTGGGGGCCCCGCCCGCGGGCCCTCTCGGCCGCCGCCGGGAGGGCACACACACACACACACACACACACACACACACACACACACACACGCATGATCATATACATACACGCATACACACGCATAGACATACACACTGGCTTGTTCACCTGCATGCTTGCTCTGTAGTTTTTGGGGTTAGGTAGCGGTAGCTTAGCTCAGACTGCGATCAGATCTCAAGATTTGGGTCGATTGCTGTTCATGTTTTGGTCGGCTCCGTGCCGGTTTCGTGCTTTGTTTGTGGTTTTTTGTTGCAGATTTCCAGTGCCTGACGTGTGTTTACGTGTGTTCCTGCTTCCTGGATTGGCAGTGGATGTCGTCACCCCCCCCCCCCCCCATACATATATTTATGTAAGTGTACGCATATGTATGCGTATATTAAATATAGTAATAATGCACATATATACCCCTTTGGTTTCTACCGTCATGGTATCAATCATTAATATGTGTGCAGACAAGGTAAAAAAAAAAAAAAAGAAAGAAATGAAATGACGAGGAATCTGAGTAAATAACTGTGGTGTACCTGTTTAGAATTAAATTAAATCTTCCTGTGTGAAGACGAGGTGACTTAAGGCTGATTTATGGTTCCGCGTTACACCAACGCAGAGCCAGCAATAGTGCATACATGTTATTTTTTTTAACAATAAAGTTGCCATTTCTGAACATTCAGTGTTGTGATTTCTTTACAGTCAACATGATTCATTCGTCTTGTAACATAAGAAATGAAATGATGAGGAATCGGAGTAAATAACTGTGGTGTACCTGTTTAGAATTCAATTAAATCTTCCTGTGTGAATTAGTGTGAAGACGAGGTGACCCGTCCCCCCTTCAGGGAACTAAAGGCTGATTTATGGTTCCTCGTTTCACCAACGCAGAGCCTACGGCGTAGGGTACGCGTTGATTTAACGCAGAACCGTAATTCAGGCTTTAAGATTCCAGGGAGTCGTTTACACCGTGTCATAACTGCATGCGAGCGTCCGACTATCTCGTCGAGCTGCGTGACATCGGACGCTCTCTGTCCACACTGAAACTGTTAAACTCTCTCTGTCCACACTATAAACCGTTAAACTCGCGGCCAGTTAGGACAGTCCAATACAAAATAAAGTAATGGAATTGATTTTGTCACTGAAGTTCGATCGCATCGCCTGGGACACGGTTTAATAGTGTACGGAGCCACTGCTCTTCTGCCCAGAGAGGCTTTGTGTCCTCCCCTTGCCCCCCCATTTAGCCTTTCTACAAAATAATTTCACACAGCACCCATTTTGCACCTATTACAGCTCCGTCACAACCTCCCAAGGTATTGCAACTGCTGAATGAAATGTTAAGTCATTCCACCTCCCGTGCCATTCTCAGTGTTCATGACATGAACTCCACGGCTGCACCCTGTGCAATTATGGCCTTCAAAGAACCTATGCAGAATGGAGGTTAAAATTATAATGTACTTCATGTTGTCAGAGTGCTTGGATTCTTTCTTTGTGCAGCATGTCAGCACAAAAGGACACTACAATTGAATGTATGTTTTATGTCCCTCCCCCCTTCCGCCAGTCAGTTTTTGAAGGTGTAGCAGCTGCACTGCTCTCTGGAGACACCAGACTTCCCTGTATCTTACATTTTGTGCTCCCAATGTAATGGGAAAATTGTTCTGTCTTTCCGCTCTAGTTGCGATTATCAGAGGTGATAAGCATTTGCAGGCACAATTAGAGGAAGGAGTTCTTACCGAGAGGCTTTCAAACACTGCTGAGCTGTCATTGGTGACTGGTGCTCCTAGAGACATAACATTGGGCTGAAAATGACGCCTTCCCTCTGAACACCTTTGCTCAGCTTAGGCACAGAAATAACCTCAAAAGAATCACAGTTTTTCACTATTGTAACTGAATTGATTTGAACGGCGTTCTGTTTCAGTGTGTACTTAAGTGATAGATGTGTGCAATTGCTGGGACTACTCCTTTTTGTTCCTTTTCATGTTGTTCTCTTGTGATGTTGATTGCACACAACAAGAACAAAAAAATTGCCTTTTTTCACTTAGTCTGGGCTCTATTTGATCGTGTATGATGATCCTCCCATTATCTCAGCGGGCTCCAAGCTGCACACTTTTACCTCCTTCTGCCAGAGATGGGGATAAATGAGAGACATGTCTAGCTGTGATCCACTCCCTCAACTAATTACTGTTAAAAGCTCTGATATGACTTAGGTAGCCAGGCAATGATATGCTGGAGGTCATATTCAGGCAGAAATATGAAGGTGTAGAAGAGTCTGGGGGCACTGTTTATAAGCTAAGTGAAGTGGACCATCACAGAGGGAGTCAAGTAAAGGCCAAATGGAGGGAATGGTTAGACTAAAGTTTGGGGGAGTGAAAGGGGGAGGGATAACAAGAGCAACATTCTTGATCCCAGTTTTAGTAACAAGACATTCTTGTATCTGCATGGTTCCCAGTATCATTGATTAGCTCTTCTGTTACATCTACAGTTCAACGTCACAACCTGGCAAACCAATAAGACCACCAAAGCTGAACTTGGAATATGAAACCTTAACTGCATCTCATTACAAGAATAAGTACCACTTCAAAAAATCAGTAGATACTGTCAGGGTTTTGAAGAGTAGGACCAGATACAGGAAATGGAGGAGGCAGGAGTTCCCCAAAAAACAAGGTTTATTAATCAAACAAAAAGTGCTGATGAACAGGATACCAAATAACAAGAGTCTAAACGTGACAAAATAAAAACCATGATACATGGAGGGGACAACAGTATGGATCGGCAGGGAGCAAGGGAAAGACAAGACAAGATATACACAGAGGGTTTGGTGAGACACAAGTACAAACGATCGGGGCAGATGGGAAGAAGGGAAGTCAAGACAAAACTCCAAGGACACAATGACATGGGGTTTCAAAATAAAACAGAACGTCAATACAAAAACCATGACACAACCGTGACAAAGATCGGTTAACCCTAAAGGCTGAATTATGGTTCTGTGTCAAACCAACGCCGTGCCTACGCCGTCACCGTGACGCTGTCGTGAACCTTCGGACTTCTCCGTCACTCCATTTCTCCGAGGTGCAGTACCCCCCGCGACCGCTAGGTTGCGATCTTTTCTTGAATGGTTTATCCGACTTTTTCCGGTCACAGTGAATCAAAGAGACAACTATTGTGCAAAAAAACAAAACAAAAAAAAAATCACACATACACGAAGAAAAGAGCGCTGAAAGTTCACGACAGCTTCAAACCGGAAACCGGAAATGCGTTGCTTCCAAGAGAACCAATCACAGCCTCTCGGTCTGCGTTTGGTCTGCGTCGCCTCCATGCGTAGTTACAATGTTTGGGAGGTGACGTCGTCAGTGACGGCGTCAGTGACGGCGTCAGTGACGGCGTGTGGTCTGCGTCGACGCGTACCCTACGGCGTAGGCATGGCGTCGTTTTGACGCAGAACCGTAACTCAGCCTTACGCCTTCCCTTAAAGACTGCATCATGAGTAAACTCCTAGCTAGGACCTTATGCCAGGAACAGGCCAAATGAAATACTGAAGTGAATAGTCAGCAGAAATTTGAACAAGTAGTCTGATGGGTTAAAGCGTCAAACAGTACAACATGATGGAATGGGAAATACATTGTTGTGGGTCTGTGTGAAAGCCTTTGATTGCGCCATTAGGTGCTCAAGGCTGAGTTAGCAGGAGGACCATTTTGTAAATAAGTAATAAAAGTAATACAATGAAAATAATAAATGAATGAGTAATAAAAATGAATACTTGCTAGAAATCAAGATCAAATTTAGTTTGTATAATATTTGTTGAAGCATTCAATGATATAAAGAGAATATCATTTCAAAGACAACTTGGACTGATTTATTAAAAAGAAAAAAAAAATGGTGTTACTATACCACTGAAACAGGACCTCACCCCCAGTAAAAAAAATCTCAACAGCTACAAAATAAATGAAATGCATTAATGCAAACAGCATAACTTTCTCTTCTTTAACATCTAAATAACCACAATAAAGACACATTCCCAAAGTCACAGGCTCCATTAACCTTTGCTTAGTTCAAACTCAAATGATGACAAATTTGACTGGTTCCACTCTGCGGGGTCCAGATCTATTGGCACCAATTCCCCACCTTTAGCATCAGATCAGTCCCAGCACATCCCATCAGCTCTGTTTGCACAGCTTGCCACTGAATGCACATACTGATACAATACATTACCTCCCAGCACAACAAACTTTAGCTACGTGTCATAATTTGGAAAGGATCAAGTAGGTGAGCCTGCTGAACCTGTGATGTTCGCCATTGGATTTGAATCAACTTTAAAGTCAGGTCTCTTACTAAACTGTCTGATTTGTAAACTTAATGGGGGGGGGGGGGGGGCAAAACTGGATACGTATAGTTTTTTATTACACTATGAGCTATCTACATCTTACTTTGGTTGTAATGATAAGCACATTTCAAATAGGCTTTCAAATAGTCCCTCTGGGCCAGATTTGAAGTGATGCCATCTCTGTTTTCTCTCATATCCACAAAGTCTGTACAGTTTTTCCTCTTTTCCTCTTCACATCTAGTATTTGCTCTGTGATTATTGAAATTAAAACAACCGAATGTATATGGTGATTATGAATTAGTGATGTTTAATGCCTGCTACTGTCTGCAATGTTCACTAATAGAATCACTAACACTAATATTCATTATATTATACAATTCATTATTGTTCTCGTGAGGATTGTGCTTATTACTTACTGTGCAACAATGTGGTCTTTCAATATTTCTCAAGTGCGTATTTTCATAAATGACATCCTTTTCATGTCGCAAACTCAGGCTGATTTACTGTAGAAATGAAGTCGCAGGTCTCCAGATAATTTTAATCCTGTGTGAATGGGGCATTAATCTCAATGATGAAACAGCTACTGTATGTAGTGTAGCCAAATGGGAAAAATTATTGTACTGGATCATGCCACTAGGGGGCACTCCATGCATTTCAATTACCTAAGGTGCAGCCAAGGACCAGTGACCAGACCATTGGAGGTTAACCTGCATCAGCGCTGTGGATGACAGCTTGTCCTCGGACGAAGAGAACACTTCTGGCCACACATATGAGAAACATTTCATATTCAATTCAATTCAATTCAATTTTATTTGTATAGCGTCTAATACAACAGATGTTGTCTCTAGACGCTTTCCAGAGATCCAGAACATGAACATAAACATACACATAAACATGAACATAAACATACACATAAACATAAACATAAACCCCCGAGCAATTATTATGTAAACAATGGCAGGTAAAAACTCCCATAGTGGGAGAAAAGCCTTAAGCCAAACAGTGGCAAGGAAAAACTCCCCTTTAGGAGGGAAGAAACCTTGAGCAGGTTCATATCCTGCTGCTGCAGACGTCCAACCATGTCACAGAAAGACAGTGAATATGAGTCTAGCTCAGACACAGAGATGGACTCGGGTCCTACACTTCCGTAAAAGTTATCAGAACAAGTTATAAGCATGATGGCGCAGATAGCTGCTCTGAGTTGTGGAGCAAAACGGTGATTGCACAGTTGATTGTCGTCTGTTGATAAGTTCTTCGATGAATTGCCGTGAGCCAATAGCACTAAGGGTCTGGGAGAAGAGGATCAGGTGGACTTCATCATGTCCCTGCTTAGCGGTTCAGCACTCTAAGAAGTCAGGATATGCACAGGTGTTTGTTTTGACTGTCTCAGTGCCTACAGTGAGAAGCACAGTGTAGCTCAACTTTTACAGACTTTCTATAGCTATGATCAGTTGGAGGGTGAACATTTTTTGAGTACTCACACACTGTCTCAGATCCTTCGCTCAACAAAAACCAGATGCAGAACCTGAGGTAATAAAAGAGGTTTGCAGGATGGTTAGGCCAGAAGCAGCCAGATTCCTTGCTTCCTTCGAGGTGAATCAGGAAGCCATTTTGTGGTCAATAGAAGACCGACTCAATAACAATTAAAGCTGCAAGCAGCGATGAACGGGCCCTCACGTTCAGCCGTGCTGCAGTGGAAGCGCTTGTATGACTTGCATGTAGATTCTTCAGGCCTGGACATTTAGCGGATGACACGACCAACGACTCTCTATATCAAACCAATCAAAAGTTATGGCAGAAAATAGGAACTATCAAATGTTAACCAATCAGAAGAAGGGTATGAATGGAGGGATGTTGAGCCATTTCCCGTCCACCTGGGGGCTCCGACAGTGCCAGGGGCGCTCCTGGAGGTACGGTGGGGCCCTGGCCCGGCTCGGTGGGCCGCCCCGGTTGACCTGGATGGCCGGTGGGGGAGCGTGGGTGCTCCAGCTCTGCTGGCCCTGCCTCCTGGCTTCTGCCTCCGCTCCCCCTCCTGCCCCCCCTACACGACTCACACACACATAGGTCTGAGGGGGCGGGGGGTCCGGGGCGTGGGGGACACTGTCCCGCGTGCCACAGTAATATTGTTGGCCAAATATTTCTATATTTTAAAACCATATCAAACAAACTTGGCAGGATTTTTTATAGCTTACAACACTACTTTGATATAAATGCCAATGGATTTATGGCAGAAAATATATCAGGTATTACCCAGATGTTTATAAGATCCTATAATTAAAAAAAACTTTATAGACACAGAGTTGAATTAAGAGGTCATTCAACAAATTACATAAAGGAATTGGGGGTTGATATCAAAACTGAGGATTAAACGAACATAATCGACACTCAAAAGTCCTAAATTATAATGTTAATTTCACTTTCTTAGCACTCTACCTGGGATACATAGACTCAGCACTTCCTGGAAAGGATATATCTCCTATAGACCTTTATAGCAGCATGTAAAAAGGCAAAAAAAAGGAAAAGAAAAGTCATTGGCTCTGTACAGAACCTCACAGTCTCAACCAATGGGAGGCCATAATGAAAAAGACGCAGTGGATGGAATGACACATTTTCAGTTTAATAAAAGTACATGGCTTATGGAAAAACAATGGTATATATCATATATATGTACTTATATGAGTGTGGCACTGTTGGCATTATTATGGCACTGTTATTCATGTGCTATTACGCCAAAATTGTGTGTATCCAGTTTTTGTT
The DNA here is from genome assembly GCF_033807715.1 of Cololabis saira. Taxonomy (NCBI): domain Eukaryota; kingdom Metazoa; phylum Chordata; class Actinopteri; order Beloniformes; family Belonidae; genus Cololabis; species Cololabis saira. The sequence continues at coordinate 47,748,472 of NC_084595.1, read as the reverse complement.
AAAACGTTTGGAAAAATAAAGTTGAAAAAAAAGTGTTTGTGTCTCAGCAGCAAATACTACCATTATGAAATATGAACAACTCTAATGTAAGATGCAGAAGTGCCAAAGACATGGTAAGCCAAACAAAGGGAAAACAGAAAGCAATTTTTATGGACAGGTAAAAAAGAATAACACCACTATACAACAATCACTTTGGCAGCTCAGCTGCTGTCTAAAAAGCTTACACGGAATAGCAGAGTAAATAGGAGAAGGAGAGTTTAGAGTGAATCAATAAATGCCATCAAACACCTTGGTTTTCCCCAATTTTCCCACAAACCACTCCACCCCCTGGGCTGTTGAGGAACAATGGTGGGGGCATCAATACCAGCAATTGAGAAAGGAGGGGCAGGGCACAGCAGGCAAACCACACAAGTGGGTCACGTCCAGAGGTGGACAGAGTACTCGACCCCAGTACTTGAGTAAGAGTACAAATACTACTGGTCAAAATTTACTCTGTTACAAGTAAAAGTAGCTCAGTCAAAATTACTCGAGTAAGAGTAGAAAAGTACTTGCTTTTAAAGGTACTTAAGTATCCAAAAGTAAATGCTTTTAAATTTACTTTAAGTAAGAGTAAGAGTAAGAGTAAGAGTAAGAGTACATTTCTTATTTTCCACATCAGTAAATTACTATATTTTTTCTAAATTAATTTAAGGATCTTTTAACTCTTGTTTCTGAGAATTAACTCTTTGAAACCAGCTGCACTGATGTGCTGCTTTTAGAACCACAATGTTTTATAAAACCTGCAGAAACACCAAAAACAAATCAAATGAATGGGATCATACGCAGGCGTAGCCATTGTTGCGGCTCTGTCTTGACAAACGCAGGCTACTTTGGCGGTATCGTTTTGAGGAGGCTTGACGTATTTCCGCTTTACGTACATCCCAGTGGAGAGCGTGCACTGTGATAGGTCTCCTCCTTTGACAAAAACAGCTTGTGTCCAATAGGATTTTAGGGAAGAAGAAAAAAGAGCAGACCTGAAAGTAACGAGTACTTTTCAGCCTTCCTAGAAATGTACTCGAGTAAAAGTAAAAATATTTGTCTTGGAAATGTATTCAAGTAAGAGTAATAAGTACCAAAGAAATCTAATACTCAAGTAAAGTACAAATCCTCTGGATATGTACTTAAGTACAGTACTCAAGTAAATTTACTCCGCTACTGTCCACCACTGGTCACGTCTCCCTCAGACAGCAAATGGACATACAATCGTTTGCATCAATTCAGTTCAGTGGAATATGGACCTGGGATATTGTTACATTACTCTGTATCTGAGTTCCCTGCAAAAGTGAGGGACCGCTGGCAAGTTGCTGCCGCGCCTCCTCTGCTGCTTTTCCCCTTTTCTGATATATTTTGTTGCATCTGGACATTTATGTGCACAAACTCTGGACTTTAAAGGACTTTAAAGCCATCTGTTAGATTCGGCTTGATCGATTTAGCTCTCTGTGACACTGAAACACCAGCTAAACAGTTCTAAACAAGTTACAGTACCTGTCTGCTGCTACTGCCCCGCCGCTGGTTAGCCTGTGGGCTGGCTACGTCGGTACAAGGCTCACCTGTACACAGTACTGGAGTTGAGGGGGGATGAGGGGGGATGGCATCCCCCCTGAAATAAAAACGGTCAAAATCATCCCCCCTGAAATAAAAACAGTCAAAATCATCCCCCCCAGTAAAACTGCCATCCCATCCCTTATGTCATTTCATCAATGAATGTGGTTTTACTGCTATTTCAACATTTAGAGTCATCACCAGAAAAATAACTTATTTGACAATTTTCACCTGTTTTAAGTAAACTTTCACTTGAAATAAGTAGGAAAATGTGCCAGTGGAACAAGATTTATCTTCTTATTACAAGCAAAGAAATCTTGTTCCACTGGCAGATTGTTCTACTTATTTCAAGTGGAAATCTACTTGAAACAGGTGAAAATTTTAGTTTTTTCCAATGATGAGTCTTTTTTTAAGTGTAATGAGATTTTTTTTACTAAAATGAGACATTTTAACTAGAAATAAGACAAATATTCTTGTAAAGATTTTGAGTTTTTGCAGTGATCCATTTGACTTATGACTTCCACCTGCCTGCTGTGTGCTGCTGACGTCCCTGACTCCCCCGGTCTGGCCTTCGGCCTTGGCAGAGGGACCCCCCTTATGAGCCTGGTCCTGCTCAAGGTTTCTTCCCTCCTCAAGGGGAGTTTTTCCTTGCCACTGTTTGGCTTAAGGCTTTTCTCCCACTATGGGAGTTTTTACCTGCCATTGTTTATGTAATAATTGCTCGGGGGTTTATGTTTATGTTTATGTTTATGTTCATGTTCTGGATCTCTGGAAAGCGTCTAGAGATAACATCTGTTGTATTAGACGCTATATAAATAAAATTTAATTGAATTGAATTGAATTATCCTGTGAAGGACAGAGTCATATTGATAAGTTCAGAAAAGTGTTTTTTATTGTTGTGTTTTGATGTATTTGATGTAAGCCCAGTGGATATTTAAAGCTTACAGAAGGCTGCATTTAACTGCTGCTATGTCATTCCTGCAGTATTTCTGCAGGTGTTTTGGTCAGTGCTATTATTTGTAATATATTATATTATTTGTAATCAGCACAAATTATCTGTCCCCATATGATAAAATCCACCATCCCCCCTGATTTTTCTTTACAACTCGAGTACTGCCTGTACAAGACTCCTGGGACTCCTCTCCACACTCTGTGGCTGTAGCCTGCTCTGGCGTGCCCCACGAAGCACACCCAATCCCGCTAGTTGGCTGGCACCCTGCCAGATCTCCTGGACGCTTGCCTGCAGCCACGGACTGAGGACGCTGTATCCCCGGCACACCGTTGCCCCGAGGGTGTTCGCCTGCCGGTCGGCTAGTCCGCTGCTAATCCCCAGCATCGCTCGGCTGCTTCCTTGTCCTTAGCAAGGCTGCCACCTGGCCGGCTAGACTGCTGCTGACGTAACTGACCTGCTACATCCTAGCCGACTAGACCACAGCTGATCCCCGGCTTTGCTCGGCTGTCATCTCCAGTGAAGCTTCGGCCCACGCGCTTCGTTCCTCCACCTCCTGGTTCTGTGGCTTCATCATCTGGACCATCTGCCACTGGACTACGTCGCTGACCACCCTACACATGTGGATTTTTAGCATGCTCCTCTGGGTTGTGCTGTGTTGGACTTTGACGAGTGCAGCGCTCCCACTCCATTATACGGCAACGGAGATGTTTCACCTCCGGACCTTCTCCAGGACCCCTCCACCACAGCTTGCACTCCACCAGATACATCCACAGAGGCTCTGGACGGAACTTTCAGTACAGTCAACACAACGGTAACACAGAGATCTGCTCCTTCTGGTAAACTAAGCTCTGCCCCTTCCCCACACTGCCCGTTCTGCCCGCCCTGTCAATCACAATGTACTGTCTCCCCTGCTCAAAGCAATCACATACACACCACTCACCTGTCTGAAACTCTGTCTGCTGAACATCAGATCTCTCTCTAACAAGGCTCTTCTGATTGCTTATTACTGACCATAAGCTGGACATTATTTGACTCACTGAGACCAGGCAACAGCCCAACGACTTTTCCCAGCTAAATGAGGCTGCCCCACCGGGTTTCTCTTTCATTAGTAAACCCCGTGGTACAGGGAGGGGGGGGCGGCGGCCTCACTCTCCTTCACTGTAATAACATTAAAGTCACTGCTGTCACTGTCCCACATTACTCTTCTTTTGAATGCTTAGCTGTAAAACTCACTGGGCAAAAACCCACCATCATTGTTATCATCTACAGGCCTCCAAAACCCTCTGCTGTTTTCCTCAATGAATTATCATCACTACTCACATCTGTGTGTGCACTGTCATCCCCCTAGGTGATTTCAACATCCACATCGGCAATCCATTCAATATCCTTGCCAACGACTTCACATCGCTCCTGGACTGTCTCGTAATCACTCAACATGTCAATCTCCCAACCCACAACAAAGGCCACATACACGACTTAATTTACTGTACTGACATCACTCCCACCAACCTTGATATCACGGATTTCCCCATTTCTGACCACAAAGCAGTACTTTTTGACATTCACACCAAACTACACAAAGTCAAAGAACACAAGAAACAAACATATCAACACCTCTCCACCCTGATCAGCTCCTACCCCATCCCTCCCCCAGCATCCTCTCCTGCTGACCTGCTGACTCATTACAATAACTGTCTCTCCTCTTCCCTCAAGATCCTGGCTCCCCTGAAAACCCGCCCAGTCTCATTCACTCACACTGCTCCCTGGTTCACCCCTGACTTACGCCAGCTCAAAGCCGCAGGCCGGTAACTGGAGCGACTGTACAAAAAGTCTGGACTCACTATAGACAGCCAAATGTATTCAGACCACCTTCATCACCACAAGAATGCCCTTACCACTGCCAAATCCACATACTATTCCAACCTCCTCAAAACTGGTACAGGCAAGAACAGAGTCCTCTTCTCAACAGTCAGCCACCTAATTCAGACATCCAAAACCTACCAGACAGTTCCACAGGTCAGTGCACTGCTTTCCTGGACTTCTTCGGCTCTAAAATCAAGACCATTCACCAACAACTGGCCTCATCCTACACCGCATCAAACGATCCAACCTGGATGATCACCACCGGCCAACCTCTCATCAGCTAGCTCTCCAACTTCACCCCAGTATCAGAACACCCTATCTCTGAAGTCATCTGCAAAGCCAAACCCACCACCTGTCAGCTCTTCCCACTTCCCTCGTCAAAGCTTGTCTGCCATCCATCTCTCCCATGATCACTAACATAATTAACTCCTTCCTCACCACTGGCACTGTACCCCTGACTCTCAAACTGGTTACTATCAAGCCCATTCTGAAAAAACCTGGTGCTGACCCAACTGACCTCAACCTCTACCGGCCCATCTCCAGCCTCCCCTTCATTTCCAAAACACGTGAAAGGGTGGTTGCAGCACAACTACAGTCCCACCTTGACATAAACAACCTCCATGAATATTTCCAATCCGGTTTCCGTTCTAAACACAGCACTGAAACAGCCCTGGTCAAAATCACTAATGACCTCCTCTGTGCAGCTGACTCCGGACGACTCACCATTCTCATCCTCCTCGACCTCAGTGCAGCATTCGACACCATCTCCCACACACTACTCCTGGACCGCCTGGCTGGCATTGGGATCACTGGTGTTGCACTCCGCTAGTTCACATCATACCTCACTGACCACCAATAATTTGTACAAATAAGGGACCACAAGTCTGGGTGTTCTGGTGTTTCACTGGGTGTCCCCCAGGGGTCAGTCTTGGGTCCACTCCTCTTCATCATCTACCTCCTCTCCCTTGGCACAATCCTCCGTCATCATGGGATCCATTTTCATAGTTATGCCGATGACACACAGGTCTACATCTCCTCCAAACCCACCGCATCCCTCCCACCTCCCTCATCACCTGCCTTGAAGACATCGGGAGCTGGATGAGCAGGAACTTCCTGAAGCTGAACGGCAACAAAACTGAGGCCCTGCTCATCGCCTCCAAATCCTCACTCAGCAAATCTAAACACACCCCAGTCCCACCCCTCTTTATTGATGGCTTCTTGGTACCCTTCACCCCCCAAGTCAAAAGCCTTGGCGTCATTCTGGACAGCATCCTCTCATTTGCACCTCACATTCAAAACATCACCCGGTCTGTCTTCTTCCACCTCCACAACATCTCCAGACTACATACATCGTCTCAATCCAGCACCGAAATCCTGGTTCACTCCTTTGTCACTTCCCGCATCGACTACTGCAATGCCCTCCTCACCGGACTCCCCACTAAACTCATTAACAGACTGCAAATAACTCAGAACTCGGCCGCCCGGATTATCACCCGCACCAAGTCATCTGACCAAATCACCCCTGTTCTAATCCAGCTTCACTGGCTCCCAGTACAACACCACATCCACTACAAAAACCTCCTCCTCACTTACAAAGCTCTCCACCATCTTGCCCCCACTTACCTCTCCGACCTCCTCCAAGAATACAGCCACCCCCCCCCCCCCCCGTATCCTCCGCTCAACCTCTGCTGGACTACTTACCATCCCCACATCACGCCTCAGTACCATGGGTGCCCCATGGGTGTCCGATCCTTCAGCTGCTCGGCACCCAGACTATGGAACTCCCTCCCCCCACACATTAGACTTTCAGACTCCATCGTAACTTTCAAATCCAAACTCAAAACTCACCTTTTCAAACTGGCATACTCCCTCTGATGGTACACTGTCTCTGTGGTCATAATATTGGTTTTAATATTGTTTGATGTTGTTTGGTTTTAATAATGATTGATGTTGTTATTTTATGCTTTTATTTTATGCTTTTATTCTTTGTAAGGTGACCTTGGGTGACTTGAAAGGCGCCACCAAATAAAATGTATTATTATTATTATTATTATTATTATTATTATGGAGGACATGATGGGGATGGGGTACCATTAAGAAAGTACTGGTATAGAAAAGGGATGTCAGACATGAAGAAAGGGTGTGAAGGTTTTTAAAGCAGATAGAGATGGGGACACAGGAGGATATAGGCGTTTTAAATTGCTCACAAATTCAAAACAATTTCCTATTCTTTCTGACCACACCTCCCACTGTGGGACTGATGGGAGTCCTGAACAAAGAGGCGTGGAATTCACAATTGTTTGACTGTGAGTTGGTGGGGAGGAGCAGGAGGAGGTCAGTTTTCATCCTTCTGCTATGTTGAACCTTCCTCTGTCACCTTGCAGCATTCATTGGACCCATTTCTTTTGACTTTTTTGTCATACGTAGAAACTTGAAACTTCAAAGTACAGTACAGACCAAAAGTTTGGACGCCCTTCCCCATTTGTTTGAATGAGAAGGCGTGTCCAGACTTTTGGTCTGTACTGTATATTTCAACTTGTGTGTAGATGTTGATAAGCCCCCTCCTGAAAGTGAGAGATCCTCTACTGCTACTTAAAGGAAACATACACTTTTTATTCTGATTATAAACAACTTCATATTAGACAACTTTATACATCTTTCTTTTGTGTATGTCTGTTGTGATTTCAAATTTGTATTTATGTATGTGTTTATGTATGTATGTTATGCTAACTCATCACGTAGCCTTAAAGCATCTATTTACATTCACTTTGCAAATTTACATTCTTACAAAGGTTAATGTTTTTGAAATAGAATATATTTTCATTCACAAAAAAATATTTAGAAGAAACAAAAATTCAAGATATAATAGATCCGGAACATATGGTTGAAAACATACATTTCACATGGATAGCACCCCCAGCACAACGCAGCCAACCACTCCAAGCACAGTTATAACATAATAATGTAAATTCCATTAAATACATAAGGAAACGCAAACACAGAATGTTAAGTAATGTTCTAAGTACGATACTGTGCAAAAGTCTTGTTGTTGACCTGATACAGAGGTGAGCTAATGCACAATGACAAGTACCATCCTAAATCCACAATCTTCTGCTGTTCTTGACAAAAGACTATGATCAGGCCAACGCTCAGCCCTATGAAGATATCCTGTACGCTCCTCCAGCACAGCCCAGGAAAACCCTGCACAACTGCTTTCAACCCACCTCATTTACTCATACTAAAAATGGGCTTTAAACAAAAATGCCCTTGGGTTATACCCTTGAAAGACGTGGATAAATAATCCACCCATCCATTTTCTATACTCGCTTTATCCTTTGAAGGGTCACGGGGGTCTGCTGGAGCCTATCCCAGCTATTTTCAGGCGAGAGGCAGGGGTTACACCCTGGACAGGTGGCCAGCACGGCTACTGGATAAATAATCACAATAGTAAAGATAGTGGTAGTGGTAGTCTAGTGGCTACAGAGGTGGGCTTGGGTCTTTTCTCGACCCAGGTTCAACCCTGAGCAAGGCCCTTAACCCTAACTGCTCCCTGGGCCAAACGGTGTGTTTGTTCTCTTAGATGTGAGTTGCTTACATAAAAGCATCTGCTAAATGACAGTAGTAGGATAATATCTGGATGGCCTGTTGCAGTGTAAATTACAGCACATACATTCAAAACAAGCTGAGAATGTAAAACTGAAAATTGAAATGCCATGATCACAAGAATGACATTAGGTGTCACCGTGGCTTTTTTCTGAAACCAGCAGAATGGACCTTGTAGAGGTGGAGATTAATTCACTTTTACCACACACCCAAGATTTGACCTTCAAATTCTTCCAAATAAAATGGAAACCCATAACCAAACATGAAAAAAGTCCTCTGTGTTGCTTCGGTACACTGAAAAGTTTAACTGGCTTTTATTATCATGTCCCAGTAACTGCTGAATGGATTGCCATGAAATTTGATGAAGAGCGTAATCACTTCTTTTTCTTGTACCTTTGGGTTATGAGAAGAATTCAGCAGAACTAACAAGACCCCAATGAACGTATCTGGGTCAATGCTCATTATCACATGTAATGCTAATATGCATGGATAACATGTACCTGCTTCGTACCAGTGTGTCCCTCTAGCCTGTGAACACATACAGTAGTAATGTTGAATTAAAAAAAGCTTCTTCACCAATGCCTTTCTGAGACACAAATAAAAGTTCTACAAAGACAAAAGGAAATGTTCCTTGCTCATAAATCTTCCTACATGTGCATATGAGGACTGATAGCTATCAAGCATGTCTCTTCTTCTGTTCCTTCTTCAACTATGAGGAACTATGTAGTTCTTCTGATAACACGTCTGTGGTTATGTGTGTGTGTGCACATGTGAGTGGAAAGTAGTAATAACAGTATTAGAGGATTGATTGGTGTTATTTTTTGTTCGATTACACTTATAATAGTATGCTGTATGCTGCCCTAGATGGCCAGAGAACACAGAGCTGCCAGTAGTTGCCACTTGATTTTGCTCCAGCTACAAATCACTATGTCAATGATACATGGAACATACGTGCCATTCACGAGGAATTGAATGACTACGTTTTTACATGCAGTCAAAATTCGGGTTATTGCTAATATTCCGGTTACAGAAACATTGGGAATATTCCGTTTACATGTGTGAGCAAACAGGGTTATCCCTGTATTCATGGTAATTAATCATTTGGGATATCTGGATCAAACCTGCGATGCGCAGAAAAGGTCATGAATTCCCATCATTTCCGCTTCTTCTTCCTGTATCCAAATTCAAAACAAATGCTGCATCGCACAACTTTTCTCTCACCTTCTTGTAAATCTTCTATCCCGGTACTTTCTACCGTCTACAAATGCAGAAATGTTCATATCCTTCATTACATTTATGAAGTGATTAGTCTCCTCCTCACTCCAAAAGTGTAGCGTGGTCTTGCGTTTCTCCGTGTATATAAGTACCGGTACGTCCAAAAGACCAGGATTCCTTGTGAACAGAGCATGATCAGAAAACTAATTCCTGTTCCGTTTGATGGGGATATTCCGTTAGGCGTTTACATGACCCAATATTCGGGTTTTAAAAGGAGTAACCCAGGGCTCATATTGGGGTTTTTAAAAACCCGAATATGAGCAAATTCGGGTTATTCAAAGAGGTTATTGGTGTTTACATGGCCGTGCAAATTCACATTATTGCCAATATTTGGGTTTTAAAAGGGTTATTGATGCATGGAAACACAGTCATTGATCCTCGTGCAGCACATAACTATGAAAACTACTTTTTCATACAGGGAGAACAAACACTTTTTAGCCATGAATGCTTGAACAAAGAAGAGAGACCTCATTGAGATACACTGAGTACCTCAATATACTTACTAAAATCCAATTAAAATAGCACTCCATTCTTGCATTTACATCAGCAACATTCTGGTAAAACAAAGGTAGGGAAGCAGGTGAGAGTTGAGTTAATCAGCACGTATGGCCCAGTACTCTAAGCATTTTAAGATGAAGTTGATTATAAATATATAACACAATAGAGTGCTATAAAAGTGGAAGTGAGGCTGCAACAAACTTACGACACATTCAATAGGGGAAAATACAATTTGAGGTAGCTGGCTCTGCTTGTACAACAGTGCTCCCAAGTGGCCAAATGTAGCTACTGGCATCTTCTTTTAAAAAGTGAATCTATCCAAATAAAAGGTAACTAAAGTTGACTTTATTAGTTAAGTTTACCAACTCAGGACAAGCTTGAATATGCAAAATAAGTTGCACCTTTATTTTGACCATGTTTGACTGAATTGACCACATAGGCTTAATTCAGTGCTGGAAAGTGACTACAGGACTTCCACTGGTAATGGAGTATTTGTACATTGTTGTATTTGTACTTTTACTTGAACTAAGGTTATTACTACTTCTTCCACCACTGCAATTATTATGAACACACAGCGACTAGTTATACATTTGTACAAACTGTTATATCTCTGAAACGGGTTGCAGATATAATGCATTTATCTCTATCATGTAGATGTTATCAGGTGTCAACTCTTGCTTTGCATATATATATATATATATATATATATATATATATATATATATATATATATATATATATATATATATATAGTTATCAGAAAACTCTACTGATGTTGTTGACCACATGACCTTGCTGACCACGGTCAGAGACAACTGAGTAATTTCATTGTCTTTCTTCAGAATAAATCTTCTGCTAGATATACTTGAAAGCAGATATAATTTACATCAATGAGTAATAGTATAGTATAAAGTTTAGTAGTTTAGTAGAGTTTAAAATCTTACTGCTGGTCTACAAAGCACTGAATGGTCTTGGACCAAAATACATGGTTGATCTGTTAGTTCCTATGAAGCTCCCAGACCCCTGAGATTCATCTGGATCTGTTAGTTCCTATGAAGCTCCCAGACCCCTGAGGTTCATCTGGATCTGTTAGTTCCTATGAAGCTCCCAGACCCCTGAGGTTCATCTGGATCTGTTAGTTCCTATGAAGCTCCCAGACCCCTGAGGTTCATCTGGATCTGATAGTTCCTATGAAGCTCCCAGACCCCTGAGGTTCATCTGGATCTGTTAGTTCCTATGAAGCTCCCAGACCCCTGAGGTTCATCTGGATCTGTTAGTTCCTATGAAGCTCCCAGACCCCTGAGGTTCATCTGGATCTGATAGTTCCTATGAAGCTCCCAGACCCCTGAGGTTCATCTGGATCTGTTAGTTCCTATGAAGCTCCCAGACCCCTGAGGTTCATCTGGATCTGTTAGTTCCTATGAAGCTCCCAGACCCCTGAGGTTCATCTGGATCTGGTTTGTTGTGTGTCCCAAGAACCAGAACCAAGCAAGGTTCATCAGCGTTCGGTTATTCTGCTCCTCACCGGTGGAACAAACTTCCTGTAGACCTGAGGTCTGCTCCAACTGTAGATCCTTTAAATCAGGATAAAAACATTACTGTTTACTGAAGTTTACTCTTAAATTAAACCTGCTGTACTCTACTGCCCTTATTTTTTTTAACAGCTTGTGCTTTTTATTATTAGGGCCCGAGCACCTTCAGTGCGAAGGCCCTATTGTATCTGTAGGAATTTTTCTTTCTTTTTCTTTTTCTTTTTCTTTTTCTTTTTCTTCTTCTTCTTCTTCTTCTTCTTCTTCTTCTGACGAAAGGAGGGCCTTTGTTTCCCCCCTAAACGTGCCCAAAAAGTCACCAAATTTTGCATGCAAGTCAGGCCTTGCGAAAAATTTGATATTTCATGGTTTGCATTAATGGGCGTGGCAAAATGGCTCAACAGCGCCCCCTAGAAAACTTTGTGCCTCAAGCCCCACAATACGGTTTGACGTACATGCACGAAAATCGGTACACACCTGTATCATGGCACAACTTAAAGAAAAGTCTCTTGGCGTCATGCCCGAAAACGAACAGGATGTTGGCCATTTTGAATTAGTCGTGTCATTTTGACGAAATTTATGCCATTCCTTCGGCAGTTAATACGGCCCGAACCGTAACGTGCACCCAGGTGTGTTATACATCAAAATGTGCGTCTCCATCCTGCGACACCACGCATTACTTTTCTCTTTCAAAAGCGTTACCGTGGCGACGCCAGACGCCAAAAAGCGCGCCCACCCTTCATCTGATTGGTCCATATTTGATAGTTCTCCAAAAGTCACCAAATTTTACATGCAAGCCAGGCCTGGCGATAAATTTGATATTTCATGGTTTGCATTAAAGGGATTGTGACATGAAAAACACATTTTTCTTGATTTTTTGTGTTTTGTTGGGTGTCTTGACATCAATTACACCCAAAAAACAACGAACTTTTAACATTCAGTGTATTGTGTGCTTTCTGGGATTTTCCGCATAACTATGCAAAAACGGCGCATGTGGTTTGGTGGCGGATCGTTACGTAACGATCCGCTAAATCACCGCCCCCTCCACCCAGCTCCCTGCCTCCTCTCCTCTCCAGCGCACCATAAAGGCTGATTTATGGTTCCGCGTTACACCGACGCAGACCCTACGGCGTAGGGTTACGCGGCGACGCGCACCATACGCTGAACCCTACGGCGTAGGCTCTGCGTCGATTTAACGCGGAACCATAAATGAGGCTTAACACGCCTCTTTTGTTATAATCACCGGAGGAAAACTGCTAAGAAGACCCGCGGCCACTGACTGGACTTAAGATAAGGGGACAGTGCTGCTTGCATGCCTTTATTTTTATGATTGTTTGCTGTGGTTCGCCCTCCTGCTTTTCCGTGCATGCTTCGCCTGTCGCTCCGACGCCGCTGTGAGCGTATGGCTGGAGGAGGAGGAGGTTTGGAGGAGGAGCGGAGCAATGATTGACAGGAAAGGGGGGAAAGGAAGCATTTTTCACGGCGCAAAAAAACACTGTAATAAAAAGCCAGGAAAAGATTACTAGAGTGAAGTTTTTCTTGTTACACTCTTTTAGACACATTTGAGGGATGTTGCCCAAGACTTTTAATAGTGTTAAAAGCATGTTAAAAATGATGTCACAATACCTTTAATGGGTGTGGCAAAATGGCTCAACAGCGCCCCTTAGAATACTTTTCTCTGCCATAACTTTTGAATGGTTTGACATAAAGAGTTGTGGGTGGTGTCATGGGACTCAGTATTGAGTCCTTGATCGTAATTGGTGAAAATTAGCCCCGCCCCTTCTTCTGATTGGTTGTCCCTATTTCCTGCTATAACATTTGAATGTTTTGACATAGAGAGTCGTGGGTGGTGTCATGGGACTCTGTAATGAGTCCTTCAGCTTTTTTGGCCTTAATTAGCCCCTCCCCTTCTTCTGATTGGTTGTTCCGATTTTCTGCTATAACTTTTGAATAGTTTGACATAGAGAGTCGTGGGTGGTGTCATTTCTGATATGCTTATGGGGGGCGGTGGCTGTGAGTGCGAGGGCCCGTTCATCGCTGCTTGCAGCTTTAATTTTACTTCTTTTCTTATTCTTACCTATTTGTTATTATGTCTTGCCGTTTTTAATGTCAATGTAAAGCACTTTGAATTACCTTGTGTTGAATTGTGCTTTATAAATAAATTTGTCTTGCCTTGCCTAGTAGTAGTAATAGCATCAGATGTAATTGTTATAGATTTGAGTGACAAGTCTTGGATCCAATATCTCAATATTGGTTTTTGGATTTTCCTGAATGACAATAGAGTTCCTAGTTCTTTTTTCTCTTTCTCACCTCCCTGGCAGGTTTATGCAGAGTTTAAGAGGATCACCACACTGAATATTGAACCAAAGTTCATGGCAATGTTGGATCTCTGTACCCCCAAACTGCTGGAGGAGAGAGACATTGGGCACAAATGAATCGCTACTTCAGCTATGAAAATGTATCCCCCAACTACTCAATTTCTGCTTTAAAGGGGTCTGTGGAGGTCGCACCACAGACAAAATGGTTGTAATTTTCTTTGTAGTTTTGTTTGTGTTTCATTATTAACATGCAAGCATTTCAAGTAATGACAGTACACAGTCTTTTGTTTTCACATGGCACGCATTTTATTATTTGACAGTTAGTTGCTAATTTGAGTGCACCCATTTTAGTTAACAGTCTGTCATTTAATATTATTTGTTAATTGCTTTACCTTTTGTTTCTTACATGGATCTGGAGAGTCCTCCCCTGGCAAAAGGGGCAACGCTGCTTGAGTTGGCCTTTTATCCTGGAGCAGGAAGAGGCCAACTGTGTGTGCCAGAGGGGGGAGTCTGCCGGCAATGATCCAGATTAATTAATTATATTTGACTTTGTTTTGTTTTTGTTAAATAACAATAAGTTTAGTTGTAAATCATTTAGTTATTTCAATCTTTATTGTTATTAGTGTTAATTTATGGTATGGAGTTAATTGTTTATTCCTGCCCCCCTTTTGTGTCTTTGTAGGCTAGTCTGTCTGTATATAAACCCCCCTCTTGTGTCTAATGGCAGGTCAGTTATGTTGAGTTCATTCTAAGTTACTCTTTATTTCAGTTGACCTCATTTTGCGTTAAAGGATCCTATTTTCCAGAAGTTGTTTTCCTATGTTTGTAATTTGGAGGTTTATTTTGTTAAGTTAAAATTGTTTTGTAAAATAAACTCCAAGCCTTTTTACTTTACACACCTGGTGTTCTGGCGTCTTACTGCTTGGTCCCTGACAATTGGTGGCAGTGGTGGGATCATCCAGTTAAGAACCCAGGTGTGTTTTTTTTCTTTGTGCTTTTTCACTTCATTTTTTTTCACCCCCCATTTTTTGTTGCTGGAGGAATGCGGGGAGTAAGAGGAGGCAGAGTAAGCAGAACAGCTAAATCAGGTGGCTTCTGAGAACTGCAGTGTGAAATGGAAGGACAGACAGAAATTGAAGGACAGGAGTGTGGAGCTACTGGTGGGGTAACAGGCAGAGAGGATGGAGAGGCTAGAGAACCTACTATTACAGATCTGGCAAACATCCTCCAGTCCTACATAGGACAGCAGAAAACATGAGAGGTTCTATGGGACCAAGAAATGGCCCAGCAGGACCAAAGGTTCAAGTCTCTCCAGCAACAGTTTAGTCTTCTCCAGCTGGAGGTTCAAACACGAGGTGGGTCTAGGCTTCAACCTGCTGCATCAGAGTCTTCAGAATCAGAATCAGAATCAGAATCAGCTTTATTGGCCAGGTTCGAACATTGTCCAACAAGGAATTTGACTCCGATAATTTCGCTCTCTATGGTCTTAAAGGTAAACAATAAACAATAAACAAATGAACAATAGACAAATGTGGAAATTTCTATGTACATTATAAACATTTTAAGGTGCAGCGGTTCGAGGTAGTGAGAATAAGTATGACCTATTTACAATTTCAACAGACAAGAATTATGCAAAAAATACAAGATAAAAAATTAAAATTGTACAAAAGAAATACAAAGTGAGAGCTGCAGCAGAGTGAGGCAACATGAATATTAAAGAGGGTGCTAGATGATTATTTATATTTTGATGATTTATTTATATATTGCACGTGATTGGTTACTCTGAGACTGTTATTTGTGAGAGTTCATCAGAGCAACCGCTTGCGGGAAGAAACTGTCTCTGTGTCTGGAGGTTCTGGCGCACAGAGCTCTGTAGCGCCGTGCAGAGGGGAGGAGTTGGAACAGACTGTGTCCCGGGTGTGAGGGGTCAGCAGAGATTCGACCTGCCCGTTTCCTGGTCCTGGACCGGTACAGGTCGTCGATAGATGGGAGGTTAGTCCCAACTATCCTCTCTGCAGACCTGATTGTCCGTTGCAGTCTGTGCCGGTCCAGTTTGGTGGCTGATCCAAACCAGACAGTGATGGAGGAGCAGAGAACAGACTGTACATTTCTGAAGGCTGGAACTGAAAGGCTGGAACATTTCTGTTTAGTAAAGCCTATAGTTAGTGTTTAGTAAACCTCTAGCTGGTGTTGGTAAATCTCTAGGTAGTGTAAACTTTAGTGTGTCAGAGTCGCTCCTGTGGTTTCTTGTGCTGGCCCCCCCTTCTCCTCCCTTTTCTCTCTTTTGTCCATGTTGCAGCATCCTTTGCCGGACACCGGAACCTGCAGGTGGTCGTGGGTGGCTTGTAGCTTGCATTACGGAGCACAAGTCTTTCCCCGACCCTGCACCCCAACCTGGGACTTGCTGATTGGGCCGGAGCTTCGGGAGCTGCGTGCTGGCCTGCGGTCCCCACCCCTGGTCATCCCGTTGCTGGCCCCCCCTTCTCCTCCCTTTTCTCTCTTTTGTCCTGCAGGTGGTCGTGGGTGGCTTGTAGCTTGCATTACGGAGCACAAGTCTTTTCCTGACCCTGCACCCCAACCTGGGACTTGCTGATTGGGCCGGAGCTTCGGGAGCTGTGTGCTGGCCTGCGGTCCCCACCCCCGGTCATCCCGTTGCTGCTTCCACCTGCCTGCTGTGCTGTTGCCGTCCCTGACCCACCAGTCTGGCCCTCGGCAGGAGGGTCCCCCCTGATGAGCCTGGTCCTGCTCAAGGTTTCTTCCCTCCTAAAGGGGAGTTTTTCCTTGCCACTGTTTGGCTTAAGGTTTTTCTCCCACTAGGGGAGTTTTTACCTGCCATTGTTTATGTAATAACTGCTCGGGGGTCATGTTCTGGGTATGGGTCTCTGTAAAGCGTCTAGAGACAACTCTGTTGTATTAGACGCTATATAAATAAAATTGAATTGAATTGAATTGACTGTATTATGGCAGAATAAAAAGTGATCAGCAGCTGCTGTGGCAGGTTAAACTTCCTGAGCTGCCGCAGGAAGTACAACCTCTGCTGCGCCTTCTTCTTGACGGAACTGATGTGGGTGGACCACTTCAGGTCCCGGGAGATGGTGGACCCCAGGAACCTGAAGGAGTCTGTGGAGGAGACGGTGCTGTTGAGGATGGTGAGGGGGGGGGGGTGGCGGTGGGTTTTTCCTGAAGTCCACTGTCATCTCCACAGTCTTGAGCGGGTTCAGCTCCAGGTGGTTCCGACTGCACCAGTGGACCAGCTGTTCCACCTCCCGTCTGTACGCGGACTCGTCACCTTCCCGGATCAGGCCGATGACGGTGGTGTCGTCCGCGTACTTCAGGAGCTTCACAGACGAGTCCCCTGAGGTGCAGTCGTTCGTGTAGAGGGAGAAGAGCAGTGGTGAGAGGACGCACCCCTGGGGGGCGCCAGTGCTGATGGTGCGGGTGCTGGATGTGATGCTCCCCAGCCTCACCTGCTGCTTCCTGTCACTAAGGAAGCTGGTAATCCACTGACAGGTGGAGGCAGGCACGGTGAGCTGGGTGAGCTTCTGGTGGAGTATTTCAGGAGCGATCGTGTTGAACGCCGAGCTGAAGTCCACAAACAGGATCCTCACGTAAGTCCCTGGGGTGTCGAGATGACGCAGGATCTGGTGCAGTCCAATTTTGACTGCATCATCCAGCGACCTGTTTGCCCGGTAGGCAAACTGCAGGGGGTCGAGCAGGGAGCCTGTGGTGTCCTTCAGGTGGCTCAACACCAGTCGCTCAAAGGTCTTCATGACCACAGACGTCAGGGCGACGGGTCTGTAGTCATTTAGACCTGTGATGATGGCTTTCTTCGGGACTGGGATGATGGTGGAGCGTTTGAGGCATGAGGGCGCCTCACACAGCTCCAGGGACCGGTTGAAGATCCGTGTGAAGGTGGGAGCCAGCTGTTCGGCGCAGACTCTCAGGCAGGAGGGGGACACGCCAGGCCTGGAGCCTTCCTGATCTTCTGCCGCTTAAACGCACGTCTTCCGCACAGATCTTGAGTGCGGGCAGGGTCTCGGGTGGGGGGAGGGGGGTAGACAGAGGTGGGGTGTGAAAAGGTGGGCAGTGGGGGGAGGGGGGGATGGTGGAGGTAGAGGTAGGGCAGCAGGGGGGGAGGGGGGGGATGGTGGAGGTAGAGGTAGGGCAGCAGGGGGGGAGGGGGGGATGGTGGAGGTAGAGGCAGGGCAGCAGGGGGGGAGGGGGGGATGGTGGAGGTAGAGGTAGGGCAGCAGGGGGGGAGGGGGGGATGGTGGAGGTAGAGGTAGGGCAGCAGGGGGGGAGGGGGGGGATGGTGGAGGTAGAGGTAGGGCAGCAGGGGGGGAGGGGGGGATGGTGGAGGTAGAGGTAGGGCAGCAGGGGGGGAGGGGGGGATGGTGGAGGTAGAGGCAGGGCAGCAGGGGGGGAGGGGGGGATGGTGGAGGTAGAGGTAGGGCAGCAGGGGGGGAGGGGGGGATGGTGGAGGTAGAGGCAGGGCAGCAGGGGGGGAGGGGGGGATGGTGGAGGTAGAGGTAGGGCAGCAGGGGGGGAGGGGGGGGGGATGGTGGAGGTAGAGGCAGGGCAGCAGGGGGGGGGATGGTGGAGGTAGAGGCAGGGCAGCAGGGGGGGAGGGGTGGTGGTGGAGGTAGAGGCAGGGCAGCAGGGGGGGAGGGGTGGTGGTGGAGGTGTAGCCGCAGGGAGGGAGGGGGGGGGATGGTGGTGATGATGATGATGATGATGGTGAAGATGATGATGATGATGATGATGGTGGTGGTGAAGATGATGATGATGATGGTGTTGATGATGATGGTGATGATGGTGAGCTGTTGGCCTCATCGAACCAGCAGTAGAAGCTGTTCAGCTGGTTGGCAAGTGATGTTCTGCAGGCCTCTCCACACAGAAGAGGGGTCAGGGTTGGCAGAGAGGCGATTCTGCAGCCGTTCGCCGTAGGATCGTTTCGCTTTCCTGATCTCTCTCGTTAGTGTGTTTTTGGCCTGCCTGAACAGGGCTCGGTCGCCGCTCCTGTGGGCATCCTCCTTGTCTCTGTGCAGTTTTCTGAGGGTCGGAGTGAACCAGGATTTATTGTTATTGTATGTGCAGAACGTCTTGGTCTGCACACACATGTCCTCACAAAAACTGATATATGATGTAACAGTAGCCCCTTTCACACAGAGATTCCGCAATATTGGTGTAAAGAAGTCCTGCCAATACGCCGCCTTTGTTGGTTCACACAGAACCATACAACGCCGGCATAACGCCGCTCCCGTCTGTAAATTCACACAGCATGCCGGCGTTCCGCAATCAGAGGCGTGACGACAGCGTCAGTCCGACCGTCATGTCAGCGGCATGCCGGCTGTGTCATTCACACAGACCCCGTTTCGTCTCTGTGACGGCTCTGTGACTACCTCCGCTGCCGGCTTATTGGTGGGGCCACTTGGCCCCCCCATTCCGCCTCCGTGACTTTCACACAGAACAGCGAGGCGGCTTAAAGGCGCAACGTTCCCGCCTCGAACTGGCTGTGTGAAAGGGGCTAGTGTCAGTCAGTTCATGGAGATCTGAGGGCGCAGCTTCAAAGACACTCCAGTCCGTGCATTCGAATCAGGCCTGAAGCTTCAGCTTTGACTCCTCAGTCCACTTTTTCACGGTATTCACTACAGGCTTCGAGGTCTTTAATTTCTGCCTGTAGGTAGGGATCAGATGGAGCAGACAATGATCAGAGTGACCAAGAGCTGCACGGGGAACAGAGCGGTATGCGTTCTTTATGACGGTGTAACAATGGTCCAGGGTCCGCCTGTCCCTGGTGGGACACGTGACGTGTTGTCTGAATTTCGGGAGTTCGTGAGTGAGGTTTGCTCTGTTAAAATCCCCCAAAACAATAAAGAATGAGAATGAGAATGAGTTCGGGAGTTTTTTCTCCAGGTCTGTTATCTGGTCGGCCAGCCGCTGCGTGGCTTTAGCCACACACGCGTCGGGTGGAATGTAGACGCCGACCAGAACAAAGGATGAAAACTCCCGCGGTGAATAAAACGGTTTACAATTCACAAAGAGTGTCTCTAAGTGAGGACTGCAAGAAACTTTTAGCACTGTGGCATCCGTGCACCAACCTTCGTTAATATAGAGGCAAATCCCGCCGCCTTTTCGTTTCCCTGATAATTCCTTGCAGCGATCCGCCCGGATGAGGTGAAATCCCGGCAGCCGTACTGCGCTGTCCGGTATCAGTTCACTGAGCCAGGTTTCAGTGAAGTAAACGGCGGCAGATCTGTTAAAATCCCGGTTCTTTGTGATGAGCATAAGAAGTTCATCTATTTTATTTGTAAGGGATCGTACGTTTCCCAAGTGGATGGAGGGGAGCGCGGTTCGAAAACCTCTCTCTCTCAACCGGACGAGTGCTCTGGCGCGTTTCCCCCGCCTGCGTCTCCTGCAAAGCCGGTAAACAGTGGCTACTGCTCCGACCAAAATCTCCTTAAAGCTGTCCGGATCGGAGAAAATTGGGCAAGATGTGCCGGGAGAAGACTTCCTAATATGAAGTAGTTGTTCTCTGCTGAAGGTGACCCGTGAAGGGCAGCAGAAAACAGGAAAAATAAACAAAAAGCAGAAAAAAGTCTGAAAGCGAGACACCGAGGCGACCGTAGGCAGCGCCATCTCTTCAGGTGGACTCTGGCTGTGACTCCCCAGGACGGATTGCTTCTCCACCAGGAACTTCCTGGCAAGATGGTGTGAATCAAGGTCAGTCTCGGTTCTTGAGGGAACCTAAACTGCAAAAACTAACTGATTCAGATGATATTGAACATTTCCTTATCACCTTTGAAAGAATAGCAACTGCATGTCAATGGCCGAAGTCAGAATGGGCTTTCCAGCTAATTCCACTGCTAACAGGTAAAGCCAGGAGTGCTTATGTGCACATGGATGCCAATGAGGCTCTTTATTATGATGAAGTGAAGGCTGCAATTCTCAAGAAGTATGATATTAACCCTGAAACATACCGACAGAGGTTTCGATCACTCCATGTGGACCACGAGGAAACCCCTAAAGAGCTGTATGTGAGACTTAAAGAGCTTTATGGGAAGTGGGTGCAACCAAAAGATAAAACGGCTGAAATAAGTGAAACCCTTATTCTTGAACAGTACTTAAGAATGTTATCTCCCGAGCTCCAGGTTTGGATCAAGGACCAGGACCCCCAGACAGCAGCTAAAGCTGCATCACTGGCTGACGTGTTTGTGGCTGCACGTCCAAAGAGCCAATCCTGGGCCTACAAATCCTGGAAGTCAACCAGGGAGGGCCCAAAGCCTGGTTCAGTTCAGCATGCCTCAAAACCAGCATTTCCTGTGGGTAAGCCTCCTGTAAAGGAGAACCAGCCAGTTTCTAACACCATCTCAAAGAGTTTCAAACTCCCCATCTGTTATTTATGTGGACAAGAGGGTCATACAAAACCAAGATGCCCCCAAAATACAGTAAAACTCACCCAGATGTGTTATGTACCAAGACTGAAATTTGAGCCGGAGTTAATACCCCAGCAGCCCCTAAAGGTGACCTCAATTGGAATTAATGGTCAGACTCTTAAAGCGCTCGTGGATACAGGAAGTACACAGACTCTGGTGCATCCTCAGTATGTTCCTGCTCATGCCATCTGTACTACTGAAACTGTCCCAATCTGTTGTGTTCATGGGGATGAAAAACCATATCCAACTTCTGATGTGTATGTCAAAGTACAAGGTCACACTTACCTGTTGAATGTGGGTGTCGTAGATAACCTCCCATTTCCTGTTGTGCTAGGCCATGACCTGCCTATCCTTTTAGACCTGATTCATCCTGTTCAGCCAAGTAATGTAGCTCTGACCCGGGCCCAGACAAAGCAGCCAGATGAGACAGGGCAAACCTTGAGGGCACTGCCATTCTATGATGCTGAAATAAAGTCAGGGCCCACTAAACCACAAAAGTCCCGCAGACAGAGACGGCAGGAGAAATTCAGGTGTACAGTGGTGTCTCCTTCAGTCACTGCCCCTGAACTACCATTGGGTTTTAAGCTCCCTGGAAATATAACTCAGTTGCAGCAGCAGGATGCTAGTTTAGCTGAGTGTTTGCAGAAAGCCAGAGAAAATAAAGGGGTGGGGGGTGATGAGCCTAATACTGGGGCTTATACTCTGCAGGATGGTTTTCTTTACTGTCGCCCCAGGTCAGTCAGACAGCTGATGGTTCCAAAAGTAGCCCCAGACTCTGTCCTTGCTTTGGGCCACTGTTCCCTGGGATGGCCACCGAGGGAAACATAAGACCACAGCACATATCCAACGTCATTTTCACTGGCCTGGCCTACGTAAAGAGGTAGGACATTGTGGGCCCTGTGGAGAGGAGCAAATCAGGAAACAGATTTATGTTGATCATTACCGATTATGCCACAAAATACCCTGAAGTATTTCCACTAAAGTCAATTAAATTTAAGCCTGTTGCATTGTGTCTTGTACAGTTATTTTCAAGGGTTGGGTTTCCCCAGGAGATACTGACCGACCAAGGCACTAACTTCATGTCCAAATTGCTTAAGGATGTATACCAGCTGTTGGGAATCAGGGGTTTGAGGACAACACCCTATCACCCACAGACGGATGGACTCACAGAGAGGTTGAATCAGACTCTTAAGCAAATGCTTCGTAAGTTTGTTAATGACACAGGCTCTGACTGGGACCAGTGGCTTCCTTAACTCCTGTTTTCTTATAGAGAAGTTCCATAGGCCTCCACTGGCTTCTCATCGTTTGAACTGCTGTTTGGTCATGAGGTCAGGGGGCCTTTAACTCTTCTGAAGGAAATCTGAGAGAGAGACCAGGGGGTAAGGAACCTGTTAGTGTTGTCACCTATGTTCTTCAGATGAGAGAGAAGCTGGATAAAATGACGACACTTTCCCAGGAGAACATGGCAGCAGCACAGCATCAACAGAGGACTTGGTACGATCGAACCACTCGAGGGAGGGGCTTTAACCCTGGCCAGAAAGTGCTGGTGACGCTGCCCACAAAGGAGAGCAAGCTGTTGGCAAAATGGCAAGGGCCGTTTGAGGTAATTAAAAACAACTAGGCTGTACCACCTACAAAATCTCTACTCCAGGTCAGAGTTGCTCCACTCGGATTATCCATGTCAACCTGTTAAAGGAGTGGGTCCCTAGGTCTGGAGAGACAGCTAGTGTCCTGCTCATTAGAAATGTGAAGGATGAGGAGGTGGAGGAGCAGTATCTGCCAGTGCCAATTCCTGCAGTCTCTGAACTTGACCATTTAACTGAAGCCCAGCAGTCACAGGTGAGAGCCCTTTGTAACCCTGATGTTTTTCAAGCCAACCCTGGCCATACAAATGTCATTCAACATCACATTGCTTTAAAGGAAAATTCCTCAATAAAACGGATGAGTTACCGAATTCAGGTCAGTTATGTTGAGTTCATTCTAAGTTACTCTTTGTTTCAGTTGACCTTATTTTGATTTAAAGGATCCTATTTTCCAGAAGTTGTTTTCCTATGTTTGTACTTTGGAGGTTTATTTCGTTAAGTTAAAGTTATTTTGTAAAATAAACTCCAAGCCTTTTTACTTTACACACCTGGGGCCTCATTTATCAACCGTTCGTATGCACAGATATGTGCGTAAAGCGTGCGTATGAACATTCCCACGCAAAGTATGGAATTTATCAACATGTACATGTACCTGTGCGTGTAAATGTAAGCACAACTCCGACCATGCGTACACACAAACTATAGTGGTAGAACAGTGAAACTACAGATAGAACCCATCAAAAGAGTCAGTGTTCAGCGATCTCAAACTTCACACATGTTCCCCGTTTCATCGAATTAATAAAAATTCTCCATTAGTAAATTAGCAGACATTTTGAATAATTGGTGTGACAAGCTATAAAAGACAGCTGTGGCAGGACGACCTGAAAAGAAAATACAAGTACCATGGCTTACTTAGAACCGTGCGCTCCGCAAAAACGCGCTCCGCAGGGAGCGCGTTTTCAAACATGTAGATATGTACATTTATTAATATATGTAGATATGTAGATGTATATTATGGCTATAGATATGTTATATGTAAGTATGTATATGGATATATTGAGTTGTATTATATGTACAGTATTTGTGTATCTATATCTCTATTAATATAAATTGATTTATAGTTATATGTAGATATGTTGATACATAGATTTATAGTAATTATTATGTATATAATTGCAGGTAAATATATGAACCAGTGTATATATAGCATATCTACTCTTGTATAGTTATTCAAGTATATTGTTATACCATTGCTGTCTATTGTTCTCTATTATATTGTAGTATTATAGTAAATTAATTTTAATTCAATTTAATTTAATTCACAAAGCCTATCATGAAGAGGAGAAATCAGAGGACCGCTACGTCGCCCGGATCGGCGTTACCGGGGCCCCGCTCTGGAGCCAGGCCTGGGGTTGGGGCTCGCTGGCGAGCGCCTGGTGGCCAGGTCTTTGCCCGTGGGACCCGGCCGGGCTCAGCCCGAAACAGCGACGCGGGTCCGCCGTCCCGTAGGCCCACCACCCGCAGGAAGGACCATGGCAGGCCGGTGCCTTGTGATCTGGGTAGCAGTCGAGGCGGGGTGCCTCGACGACCCAATCCCTGGACTAAAACGACGTGGACTTTATTGACAACTGGGAGACATTCTGGGGAAAGCCCGGTCTGATTAGAAGGGACGGCATTCATCCCACCCGGGATGGTGCAGCTCTTATGTCTAGAAATCTGGCCAATGTTATTAGACACTCCCCCTGACAATGCAGGGTCCAGGCCAGGATGCAGAGCTGTAGTTTAACAGGGCTGGAGGCGAGGCTTAGTCAGTTAGAGGTCCGGTTTGGCCAACTAGACCATAGTCCGATAGAATCCTCTGCGGACCGGCCCGTAGCAGCTGAGCGTAACCGCTCCCCTGCAGCTCCCCGGCAGCCGGCCAGGCAGGGCAGCTGGGTGACGGTTCGGAGGAAGGGTAGTCTTAAAGGGCTCAGCGACACATCTGTTGCTTCTCAAGGACCAACGCCTGCCAACAAAACTGTAGGATTGCATTATGTAATTAGCGACTCTAAAACTGTAGGATTACATGATATTGGCGACTCTGGCCAGGTGCCTAGCAAAATAGAAGTGGTTGCAGTTCCCCGCCCTCCAAAAGTTCACCAGGTGCAGCGTTATAGAGGCGTTAACCAAGATAACCTTGTAAAAATTAAAACCAATGCACATTTGGTACCAATTACAGACCGAAAAATTAGATGCGGACTACTAAATATACGATCATTAAGCTCTAAGTCTCTGTTAGTAAATGATATAATTACAGAGAGTAGGAGTGATATTTTCTGCTTAACAGAAACATGGTTACAGGAGGAAGAGTATGTTAGTTTGAATGAATCAACTCCGCCCGGCTACTTTAATCATCACATTCCTAGAAGCACGGGCCGAGGCGGAGGAGTCGCAGCAATTTATAACTCCGGTCTCCAAACAAAAATTGAACCCAAGTGCAACTATAATACATTTGAAAGCCTCATGCTTGGTCTGAAATTTCCGAGCCGGAAATCAGAGAAGCCAGTTGTGTTAGTGGTAGTGTACCGGCCCCCTGCTGGTGCGTATCTGGAGTTTTTGTCTGAATTTTCAGATTTCCTTTCTGGATTATTGATCAGCACAGATAAATTCATCATAGTGGGTGATTTTAACATTCATATGGATGTTGAAAGCGATAATCTTAAATTAGCCTTCGATTCTCTTCTAGAATCAATGGGTATCTCACAAAAAGTGGATAAACCGACGCACTGTTTTAATCATACTCTCGATCTCGTTCTCACCTACGGTGTTGAAACTGATGGTCTGTTGGTGTCACCTGTAAACTCCCTTTTATCCGACCATTACTTAATAACGTTTGAATTTAATTTTGTTGATGTTGAAGTGCAAAATAGGAGGTATTATTTTAGCAGATGTTTGTCTGATGAAGTTATTGTTAAATTTAGGGAGGCCATTGCTTATCTTACGACAGTGCGAAATAGTGATGTAGTCGAGGCCAGTGACCTGGGTTCTACCTCTGCAGATGTTGATTTCCTTGCTAGTAACACTGCTGATTTGTTGCATTCAGCTTTAGATGAAGTTGCTCCTTTGAAAAGGAGGGTTTCTAGCCACAGGAGCTTAACTCCCTGGTATAATTCAGATATCCGCATGTTGAAACAAAACGTGCGTAAAATGGAAAGGAAGTGGTACTCTTGTAGGTCTGTAGACTCTCACCGTGAATGGAAAGATATTCTAATAGTATATAAAAAAGCCAATCGCAAAGCCAGAACAGCTTATTATTCAACGTTGATAGAGGATAACAAAAGTAACCCACGTTTTCTGTTCAGCACTGTAGCCAGGCTGACAAAGAGTCACAACTCTGTTGAGCCGTGCATTCCTGCAGCTCTCAGTAGTGAGGACTTTATGGGCTTCTTCAACAGTAAAATCGCGAGAATTAGAGAAGAAATCAACCAGCCGGTTGTAGGTGTTTCTTCAGCTTTAGCGACTTCCCTAGGCTCTGACTTGTCTCTAGACTGTTTTGATCCTATAGACCTCCCTGAGCTGACTTCACTCGTTAATAGAGCTAAGTCAACCACATGTATGTTAGACCCCATCCCGACTCGTCTATTCAAACATATTTTTTCTCTTATTGGTACGACAATACTGGACCAAATTAACTTATCCCTAAGTTTAGGATATGTACCACAGGTTTTCAAAGTCGCAGTAATTAAACCTTTACTTAAAAAACCTTCTCTTGACCCAGACACCTTAGCTAATTATAGACCAATTTCCAACCTTCCATTTGTGTCTAAAATTCTGGAAAAGGCAGTTTCAAGCCAGTTATGTGACTATTTGTATAGAAATGATCTGTTTGAAGTCTTTCAGTCAGGGTTCAGAATGCATCATAGCACAGAGACAGCACTTGTTCGAGTCACGAATGACCTCCTTATGGCCTCAGATAAGGGATTAGTGTCCATACTGGTTCTACTGGACCTCAGTGCTGCTTTTGACACTATAGATCATGGCATTTTACTGCACAGGTTAGAGCATGTTGTTGGGATTAAAGGGACAGCTCTATGTTGGTTCAAATCATACCTATCTGACAGGTTCCAGTTTGTTCATGTACATGAGGTTTCTTCAGAACAGTCAAGGGTCTGTTATGGTGTTCCGCAGGGTTCAGTGCTAGGGCCAATCTTGTTCAGTTTATACATGCAGCCGTTGGGAAGTATAATCCAGAATCACGGCATACACTTTCATTGTTATGCTGATGATACGCAGCTCTATTTGTCTATGAAGCCGGATGAAACAGAACCGTTAGTTAAACTTCAGGCATGTCTTAGGGACATCAAGGACTGGATGTCCAGAAATTTCCTGCTTCTAAATTCAGATAAAACAGAGGTTATCATTCTTGGTCCAGAGCATCTTAGGAAGGGATTAGATGGTGTTGCGATGGCTTCCAGTGCAACTGTGAGAAATCTTGGTGTTATTTTCGATCAGGATTTGTCGTTTAAACCATATGTCAATCAGGTTTGTAAAATAGCCTTTTTCCATCTCCGTAATATTGCAAAGATTAGGAAAATCCTCTCACAGAGTGATGCAGAAAAACTAGTTCATGCGTTTGTATCTTCTAGACTAGATTACTGTAATGTGTTGTTAGCAGGATGTCCAAGTAATTTGCTGAATAGGCTCCAGCTGATCCAAAATGCAGCAGCACGAGTACTGACAGGAATTAGCAGGAGAGACCACGTCTCTCCAGTGTTAGCGTCGCTCCATTGGTTACCCGTAAAATTCAGAATCCAATTTAAAATTGTATTACTTGCGTATAAAGCCCAAAACGGCTTAGCTCCGCATTATTTGCAAGACCTGATAGTGCCTTATGTTCCTGTCAGAGCTCTCCGTTCTCAGAGTGCAGGTTTACTTGTAGTTCCTAGAGTATCTAAATGTAGATTTGGAGGGCGGGCGTTCTGCTATCAGGCGCCACTACTATGGAACCAACTTCCAATCTGGGTTAAGGGGGCTGACACCACCTCCACCTTTAAAACTAAACTTAAAACATTTCTGTTTAGTAAAGCCTATAGTTAGTGTTTAGTAAACCTCTAGCTGGTGTTGGTAAATCTCTAGGTAGTGTAAACTTTAGTGTGTCAGAGTCGCTCCTGTGGTTTCTTGTGCTGGCCCCCCCCTTCTCCTCCCTTTTCTCTCTTTTGTCCATGTTGCAGCATCCTTTGCCGGACACCGGAACCTGCAGGTGGTCGTGGGTGGCTTGTAGCTTGCATTACGGAGCACAAGTCTTTCCCCGACCCTGCACCCCAACCTGGGACTTGCTGATTGGGCCGGAGCTTCGGGAGCTGCGTGCTGGCCTGTGGTCCCCACCCCTGGTCATCCCGTTGCTGCCCCCCCCTTCTCCTCCCTTTTCTCTCTTTTGTCCTGCAGGTGGCCATGGGTGGCTTGTAGCTTGCATTACGGAGCACAAGTCTTTTCCTGACCCTGCACCCCAACCTGGGACTTGCTGATTGGGCCGGAGCTTCGGGAGCTGTGTGCTGGCCTGCGGTCCCCACCCCCGGTCATCCCGTTGCTGCTTCCACCTGCCTGCTGTGCTGTTGCCGTCCCTGACCCACCAGTCTGGCCCTCGGCAGGAGGGTCCCCCCTGATGAGCCTGGTCCTGCTCAAGGTTTCTTCCCTCCTAAAGGGGAGTTTTTCCTTGCCACTGTTTGGCTTAAGGTTTTTCTCCCACTAGGGGAGTTTTTACCTGCCATTGTTTATGTAATAACTGCTCGGGGGTCATGTTCTGGGTATGGGTCTCTGTAAAGCGTCTAGAGACAACTCTGTTGTATTAGACGCTATATAAATAAAATTGAATTGAATTGAATTGAATTAAAACCTTCACAGTGGGGACATGGAATGTCACCTCGCTGGGGGGGAAGGAGCTGGAGCTTGTGCGTGAGGTTGAGAGATACCGGCTAGAGATAGTCGGGCTCACCTCCACACATAGCTTGGGCTCTGGAACCCAGCTCCTTGAAAGGGGCTGGACCCTCCACTACTCTGGAGTTGCCCAGGGTGAGAGGCGGCGGGCTGGTGTGGGCTTGGTTATAGCCCCCCAGCTCAGCCGCCATGTGTTGGAGTTCACCCCGGTGAACGAGAGGGTTGCTTCCCTGCGCCTTCGGGTCGGGGAAAGGTCTCTCACTGTTGTTTGTGCCTACGGGCCGAACAGCAGTGCTGAGTACCCGGCCTTCTTGGAGTCCCTGGGAGGAGTACTTGATAGTGCTCCAACTGGGGACTCCATTGTTCTACTGGGGGACTTCAACGCTCACGTGGGCAATGACAGTGATACCTGGAGAGGCGTGATTGGGAGGAACGGCCTCCCCGATCTGAACCCAAGCAGTGTTTTGTTGTTGGACTTCTGTGCTAGTCACAGTTTGTCCATAACGAACACCATGTTCAAACATAAGGGTGTCCATCAGTGCACGTGGCACCAGGACACCCTAGGCCGGAGGTCAATGATCGACTTTGTTGTCGTTTCATCTGACCTTCGGCCGCATGTCTTGGACACTCGGGTGAAGAGAGGGGCTGAGCTGTCAACTGATCACCACCTGGTGGTGAGTTGGATGCGCTGGCGGAGGTTGGACAGACCGGGCAGACCCAAACGGATTGTGAGGGTCTGTTGGGAACGTCTGACCGAACCCTCTGTCAGGGACATCTTCAACTCCCACCTCCGCGAGAGCTTCTCTCAGATCCCGGGGGAGGCCGGGGACATTGAGTCCGAGTGGACCATGTTCTCTGCCTCCATTGTCGACGCGGCGGCTCAAAGGTGTTGCCCAATCGAGTACGTCACAGCAGCTTCACCGCAACCCCCCCACTTCTCACCTGGCTGTGGAAAAACAAACAGGGACAAAACGGATGGAGCCGCGACGAGCCGCGCCGAGGCGAGTCGGGCTGAGGAGGTGCTAGTGGAAAAGCGCCATAAGTGACTGGTTTGAAGCGCGAATTTCATCCATTCAACTGAACTGTAGGCTATTCTGTAGTGTAGTAACTGCACTCTATCTACCAAATTAATTACGTTTGCTTAGTTTGTTTTGGTTTCATCAATTTGTGCAAATGGAGGAGGATGAGAGGCCTCATCTCATCATGCGCGCGCTTCGAGTTTGCGCGATTCGGGTTTGCGCAATTCGGGATTAGGAGCTTCACCTTCCTTGAGAGAGACGCAACAACTGTTTGTCTGTTTTGGAGGTGCAAAGAGAAGGTGGGAATAGATTTTTCCTCACAAAGACTGTCACACTGGATATTTGCGAGTACATTTCCCAGACCTATAAGGCTGGTAGAGGTGAGTGCACTCCACTGCGCTTTGCCACCTCGGTGGCAACGCTCTATTCTGGGGTGCCAATGACGTGATCTGTAGTTTGCATTATTTGTTTTGGAATACTCAATTTAGGAATATACTGCATGGGATTTGGACTCACAATAATTGCCATGGTCAGCTCAGGTGCGTCACGATGAGGGTGAAGGAGGGGGGCTCGAGCTGAGCCCCCCAAAATAACACAGAAAAGCTTGTCTGATTCCGCTTTTAGTTGTCATCCATCCATTCAATACACGTAACTGACATTAATGTATTATTTTAATATTTACTGTTCAAAAGCGAGCTCACTGCTGTCTGTCCCATAGACTAACATGACAGCGCGGCTTTGTTTTGGAACTCGCAGGGCTTCTATGAACCACGTGACCACTCTGGCGGCGAGAACAAAAGTTGTCGCCACTCGGTTGTAGCCACTAATTGGCTACTGTAAGTAAACGGTTTGAAGCTCGATTTCTTCCATTCAACTGTGTGTCTGGCAATAGATTCGTCCAAATATCGTTACCGAAACTAGATCGGACAACATGAGCACGACTAAGCAGGACATTTACTATACGAAACTAGAGGTTTCGGTCAGCGGGAAGTCAGGAAACACCGTGGTCATTGATCGGGAGAAGTACGGGCTCATATTAGCATCTCTTCAGCGACTGCAGGAAGGTGGCAAACACCATTCCGCACAGGATTATGCCTGGATGAGGAAATACCACGTTGTTGACTGTAATGGTGTGAGTAAAATCGCCAAAAGAGGGCTGAACACACTGCTTGTAGCAAAAGAAGATCCGTTTGATGTGATCAGCGAGGCTCACATTAAAACAGAACATGCAGGGCGTAACATATTGATTAAGGAGCTGCAACAATCATATTTCAACGTGACGCAGGAGAACATCATGCTTTTTCTGGAGCTGTGTGAGAACTGCCAGCTCAAAACATAAAAAGGGGAGGAAAAACATTGTTGTGAAGCCCATCATTTCCAACCACATGA
This sequence comes from Cololabis saira, assembly GCF_033807715.1. Classification (NCBI taxonomy): domain Eukaryota; kingdom Metazoa; phylum Chordata; class Actinopteri; order Beloniformes; family Belonidae; genus Cololabis; species Cololabis saira. Next base: position 47,717,513 of record NC_084595.1, on the reverse strand, counting down.
ACTCACGCTGTCAAGTAGATCTCATTGACATGCAAAGAGCTTGAGATTATCGTTTCATAATGGTTTATCAAGATCACCTGACTAAATTCGTCTGTCTCCGCCCTTTGAAGACTAAAACAGCTGAGGAGGTGGCTCATCATTTGCTGCACATATTTAGTAACAAAGGAGCGCCAGAGTGACAATTGCAGAGAGTTTGCCAACAGGATCATTGAAGAGCTGGTTTCTATGTGGCCAGAATGCAAACTTGTGCATGATAAGGCCCGCCACTCACAGTCTCAAGGATCAGTAGAGCGTGCCAATCGCGACATTCAGGACATACCGATGATGTGGCAGCGTGACCACCAGACAACTAAGTGGTCTGATGGACTGTGGTTTGTACAGTATGCCAAAAACAGCTGCTTCCACTCTGGCATAGGGCGGACTCCATATGAGGCAATGTACGGCAGGCCCATGACGGTTCGACTTGAGGGACTGCGTTTACCAGAGGAGTGTGACGTAACCACAGAGGAACAGCTGATGGAGGTGTGTGGGCAGTCAGACCAGGGAAGGTCCGATGTGGAGGGCGTGGACAGAGCAGCGGATGGTGACGGCAATAAATGTGTGTCCTGTCAACAACCCGTATCTGGAGCACACGAGTGTGTAATCTGTGGTCATGAATGTCACGCTATACAACCTTGCAGCGTTGCCATGGGTGGAGAAGAAGGTTATGGGGCACCTGTAAAGTGCTCTCACTGCCAAAATGCCGAGAATCACCACAAGCAACAGAAGGCAGCTAAGAGGAAGCAGGAGGACCAAGCAGACAGGATGAAAGAACTCTCCGCCAAGCGCTTCAAAATGGCTGAGGTTGGCCAGTGCGTCAGAGTCCCAGTTCCAGGGGTGGACCGTGGGAAGACAGATCCCCGCAACATCTTGGCTGTCGTGCTTGAGCTAACTGAGGATTGGTGTTAGCGACTAGGAACCAAGAATGGAGTCTTGAAGCAGCTTTATGCCCCGGAACCAGTTTGACCCTTGCAAGGAGTCATTCCTCGGTGTTGAGGATGTTCCCAAAGAGAAGGAAGTGTCATTGCGCCAAACAGCATCAGTTCTGTCAGATGGGAATGGGCAAGGGTTCAAGAGGTGCAACTGCACACAATCCACCCGCTGTAGCACAAATAAATGTTACTGCAAGAAAAGAGGACTGCTCTGCAATAGCAAATGGCATGACAGCACCACATGCTGCAACAAGTAGAAGCAACTGCAAGAAGCCCCACTCTGTGTCATACGTAGCCTAAAATGTTCAAATGTATTAGTTGATAACTGTTGCAATATGTTCTAGCACTAAATAACAAGTGCAATTGCAAGCCGACAATTGCACTAACGTTACACTCCCCAAAAAAGTGTTGGGTCTGATACATCCACAGCATTAATTATACAGGGCAGGCTGCGAGAGTGCGGATGTGTTTTATTATAATTTACACATTCACCGGCTAGTTTGTAAAATAGCTGTTGTAGTGATAGTACTCCTGATCACCAGAGGGCAGATTAACTATCATTCCTGCCTAGTTACTCATCCAGGTGTACTGATTATCTCTGGGTACAAACATTATATGAGTGTGCATGACTGAGCCTCTGTAACATGTGCTGCAGTTCAAGAGAGAATAAACAAACCTTAAGCAGAACCCAAGTTTCTTTATGTTTCATGTTAAGAAACATTACATGGTACCAGGAGTGATATCGTCATGGAAAGTGTTAAGCCGCCTGACGCTGTGAATTGGTCTGGTAATGTGGACTACGAGTGGCAAATGTTCAAACAGCGTTTCAAGCTGTACCTTCAAGCTCTCGGATTGGACACTAAACAGGATGCCCGGAAAATTGCACTGCTTCTTACCGTCGCTGGACCTCAAGCTTTGGAGCTATATAACACGTTTGTGTATGCCAAGGAGGAAGATGGCGATAAGTTTGAGACCGTCATCGGCAAGTTTGATGAACATTGTTCACCAAAGAAAAATGAAACATTTGAGCGATATGTGTTTCGCTTGCGCACTCAGCAGCCTGCTGAGAGCGTGGATGTTTTTGTGACAGACTTAAAGTTGAAAGCAAGAACGTGCAATTATGGACTACTGCATGATTCCATGGTCCGGGATCAGCTTGTGTTCGGGATTTGTGACAGAAAAGTAAGAGAGAGATTGTTAAGTGAGACTGATCTCACTCTGAAAAGAGCCGTGAAGGTATGCCAGGCCAGTGAATTAGCTCTGCAGCATGCTAAAACGTTTGGGGACCAGGACAAAGACAGCGCAGCCGTTGCCATGGTGTCGGGACCGTTTGGACGGACACAAAGACAGAAAACGGGGCAGGCGAAACAGCAAAATGGTACAGAGACTTTTAGTTGTAAAAGATGCGGCATTCGTCATGCACCAAGAAAATGCCCCGCATACGGGAAAATTTGCAACAAGTGTAAAGGACAGAATCATTATGCCAAGCAATGCTTTTCGAAGGGGAAACAAAGCAGGGCTGCACGTGTTCATGCTGTGGAAAAAAATGATCTCTCGGACTCGTTCTTTGTTGGCATGGTGATGCAGGAAGAGTCCACACACGCACCTGAGCCCTCACACGCACCTGAAAGGGAGTGGACAAGTGTGAATGCAGTTGAGCGGCCCAAGTGGACAGTGCCACTGCATGTAAATGGAGCTGTCATTCTTCTCAAACTGGACACAGGAGCACAAGCTAATCTGGTGAATGAGTTGGACATCAAAGCAATGAAGGTAAAGCCCCACATACATCCAAATGCAAAACCTCTTAAAGCATCAGCCCATTGAGAACAAAGGCACCTGCAGACTTAAGGTTAAAGTCAAAGGAAAGGAACACAATGTCATGTGGTTAGTAGTTCCAGAGGGATATGACTCATTGCTTGGTGAAAAGGCATGTGAACGGCTGGGCCTAGTCAAGAGAGTGTATTGTATCGATGCACAGGACAGTGTAAAGACAATCTTGGATCAGTATCCAGGAGTCTTTGAGGGATTTGGTGTTTTGCCATTCACCTACAAGATTAAACTTAAGGCTGATGCACAGCCAGTAGTTCATGCTCCCAGGCGGGTTCCGGCTCCACTAAGAGAGAAGCTGAAACAAGAACTTGACCGAATGGAGTCACTGGGAGTAATAAAGAAGGTGGAGCTGCCCACCGAGTGGGTGAATTCAATGGTGTGTGTTAAAAAGCCAACTGGAGCCCTACATGTGTGCATGGATCCAAATGATTTGAATGCCAACATAAAGAGAGAACATTATCAGATTCCAACGAGAGAGGAGATAAGTGAAATGGCTGATGCAAAAATCTTCAGTAAGTTGGATGCATCCCATGGCTTTTGGCAGATAAAACTGCATGAAGATAGCACAAAGTACTGTACATTCAATACACCGTTTGGCCGCTACTGTTTCCAAAGGATGCCTTTTGGAATTTCCTCTGCTCCTGAGGTGTTCCACAGAAGCATGGAGCACATCATAGAAGGCATTGATGGAGTAAGGGTGTACGTGGATGACCTCATACTGTGGGGATCCACACTGGAGCAGCATAATGAAAGACTCATCAAGGTGCTAAAAAACATACAGAAATATGGGCTAAAGCTGAACCGAGCCAAATGTCAGTTTGGTGTGAATGAGATCACTTTTCTGGGAGACAAGCTGTCAAGAGCAGGTGTGGAGCCAGATAAAAGTAAAGTGAATGCAATAATGGAGATGCCCAGGCCTGAAGATAAACAAGGTGTGTTGAGAGTGCTTGGAATTATCAATTTTGTTGGAAAATTCATACCAAACCTGTCCTCCAAAACTGTACACCTGAGACAGCTGCTGCATGATGGAAGGGAGTTCAAGTGGACTAATAAGCATGAGGAAGAATGGGCACAACTGAAAACCTTTCTCACAACAGGGCCAGTGCTGACATTCTTTGATCCATCTAAGAAGATTAAAATATCCACTGACTCATCAAAAAATGGACTTGGAGCTGTGTTACTCCAGGCTCATGGAGAAGATTGGAGACCAGTCGCCTACGCATCAAGAGTGATGACTGCAGCTGAGTGTTGCTATGCACAAATTGAAAAAGAGTGTTTAGGACTGGTGTATGGATTTGAGAAGTTTCACAACTATGTCTATGGCCTGCCAAAGTTTGTAGCAGAAACAGACCATAAGCCATTAATATCCATTATCAAGAAAAATCTCAGCGAGATGTCACCAAGAATTCAAAGACTGATGATGAAGTTACAACGCTATGATTTTGACTTGATGTATATACCAGGTAAACACATTGTGCTTGCTGATGCTCTGTCCAGAGCGACGACACCGAGTGAGAGTTCTACAGAGACTGATGTCAATCTCCATGTCGAGCTGATCACTGAATCACTGCCTGTGTCTGATATGAAATCCAAGCAGATTGCAGTTGAAACAGAGAAAGACCCTGTGCTACAGAAGGTAATGAAGAATCTGAATGACAGCTGGCCTAGAGGTGAATGTCAACCATTTTACAACATCAGAGCAGAGCTGAGTGTTGTTCATGGGCTTTTACTAAGAAAGAACAGAATTGTCATTCCTCAGTCACTGAGGTCAGAAATGCTGAAAAGGCTGCACGAGGGGCACCTCGGAATGGAAAAATGCAAGAGGAGGGCCAGAACAGCCATTTATTGGCCAGGAATTAATGAAGACATTCACAGAATGGTCTCAGGATGTGATACCTGTCTAAAGTATCATGCAAAGCAGCCAAGAGAGCCTCTCACAATAACTGACATCCCAGATGAACCGTGGCAGAAAGTTGGAACTGATTTGTTTCATCTGGATGGGAAGAATTATCTGTTGGTGATTGATTATCTCTCCAACTATCCAGAGATGGCACTGCTGTCCAGCATGACTGCTACCTGTGTGATTAAACACATGAAGTCAATATTTGCAAGACATGGAATTCCCCGGATTGTCTACAGTGACAATGGACCATGCTACAGCTGCGGGGAATTTAAGAACTTTGCAAAAGAATATGACTTCCAACATTTGACTTCCAGCCCCCTGCACGCCCAGTCAAATGGTAAAGCGGAAAAAGGTGTGCATATAGTCAAACATCTGTTAAGGAAGGCACAAGACAGTAGCTCGGATCCATATCTAGCTCTGTTAAGTTATCGAGCTTCACCACTTGAACATGGCATGTCTCCTGCTGAGCTTCTGATGGGACACAGGTTGCGCACCACACTTCCCCATACTGCACCATCACAAAAGTATGATGAGGTAAAATGGAAACAGAAGCATCTGCAAAGGAGACAGAAGTCAAACTATGACAAGTCATCCCGAAGCTTAGTGCCACTGGAAAAATATGACACTGTGAGACTCCAAGATTCCAACAACTGGAAAGCAAAAGCCACTGTTCTGGAGGAAGTGAATCCAAGATCCTACAATGTCAGAACAGAGGATGGTCAATTCCGGAGGAGGAATCGAAGGAGCTTGCTGAAAACACAAGAGAAAATGCAAGAACAACTAAACTATGAAGATTCAGCCTACGCCGCATCAGTTGATCCATCAGTTGAGCCACCAGCTGCTGAACTTCCAGCTGAACCTCCAGCTGAGCTCACCGGTTTTGAGAAGATCCACACGCACTGTTAGAGCACCGGATAGACTGATTCTTTAAAGCAGAGTAAAGCAGAGTGCTCTTGTTGTTTAGCCTGTAGTATTAGTCTGTCTAGTATTAATCATTGGTATTAGTGTGTCTGGTATTAAGCATTGATATTAGTCACTGGTATTAGTGTGGTCATTAGTGTTTGTGTGTTTACAGCTAAAAGAATGGGGATGTAGTGATAGTACTCCTGATCACCAGAGGGCAGATTAACTATCATTCCTGCCTAGTTACTCATCCAGGTGTACTGATTATCTCTGGGTACAAACATTATATGAGTGTGCATGACTGAGCCTCTGTAACATGTGCTGCAGTTCAAGAGAGAATAAACAAACCTGAAGCAGAACCAAAGTTTCTTTATGTTTCATGTTAAGAAACATTACAGCCGTTTTGCCGTTTTGCCCTGGTCCCCCAGGGGGGACCAGGGCCTTGTTGATGAGGAGCTGCAGACGGGAAAAAAGTTTTTGTGTCGTGAGGTTTTGGTCCTGATGAACCGCAGCTCCTGCCAGAGGGAAGAGTCGGGAAACAGTTTGTGTCCGGGGTGGGAGGGTCTGCTGCAATCTGACCTGCACCTTCAGGTCCTGGAGGCTTCAGGTTAACAAGATATTCTTTTAAATATCTTGTTAACGTCCCTCTCCAGGATAGAGAGGGATACAGCGTCGCTGTGGTGTGGGGGGATGAGGATGGGGCCTCTGGCTGAGTATTTGAGTATTATATCACTTTATTGAACAGTTATTGAAACTCGTCTTGTTATATGTAAGAATAGATGTAAAAATGTATGTAGATTCAGGGGCAGGACTGGATAAGTGGTTATTTCATTCCTACTCTGTTTGGAACATGTTGGTGGATCCGTGAACTATTATTATATGAAGCGATGTACATATATATATATATATATATATATATATATATATATATATATATATATATGTATATATATATGTATATATGTATATATATATATATATATATATATGTATATATGTATATATATATATATGTATACACATACATACACACACATATATATATATATATATATATATATATATATATATATATATATATATATATATATATATATATATATATATATATATATATATATATATATATACATACATACATACATACATACATACATACATACGTATATATACTATGGCATGCCGTTCAGGAAATTAATATTTGAATATATTGACTCAACTTTGATATATATTGACTCAACTTTGATATATATTGACTCAACTTTGAATATATATTGACTCAACTTTGATATATATTGACCCAACTTTGAATATATATTGACTCAACTTTGAATATATATTGACCCAACTTTGATATATATTGACTCAACTTTGAATATATATTGAATCAACTTTGAATATATATTGACTCAACTTTGAATATATATTGACTCAACTTTGATATATATTGACCCAACTTTGATATATATTGACCCAACTTTGACTGACGTCATCATTAACGCCATCTTGGACATCATATTTTCTGCTGCTGCAAATATGAGCCAGTCAGCTCGCAATCTAGTTGCAGCTATTTTAAGCAATGATAACGTCGTCAATGCAATGGCGAATGCTTGTAGTACTAGCCAAAATCCCCCGCAGACCCGTGCCCAATACCATACTTCGGACGAAGAAGTCCAGTCTCTTTTTAATCGGGGCAGACCTGGGCCTGCTCCAACAGGCCAGGCTGCTGTTCATCATACCAACCTCAGCATGCCATGTACCTCCCAGCAGTGGCCCACAACAGCCCCCCTGTACAATCTATGCCCGTTCACAAGAAAGGGCCCAAGACACAAGAGGTAAGAATAGGTAGGATTTATTTCAAACTAGACGAGGGCTCTCAGTAGAGCGTATATAAAGATATAGATATACTATAATTTAGTTCTGATCTCCACCAAGCATGTAAAGGAACAGCGGAACTATTCTGAAATATCACAATAAATGCGCCTATAGCCTCATAATATTCGTGTAAACTCGAGGCTGATGCCCAATAAAAAGGCACGTTAAACACATTTATTACACATAATAACATTTAGGTTAGGCGGAGTAGTGTGTGATCTCTGTGGACGTAGAAGTGAGAAAAGAAAAAGAAGCTTCATAAAAAATATGAGCTATTCACGGAAAACTTTGTTGTGTGAAGATATGTATTTGTACGTCTGTATGGTTTGCCTGTTATCGTGTTCAGGTGATTTAATGAAGGTAAAACACACAACGTGCGTTATGGCACTGCGCTCTGACGCGGCACCTCTAGAGCAGGGAATGGAAAGCTGCAGCGGGTGCAGGCATTGCATGAACTGAAAGAGAAGCTGTACATATACAATTAGAATCACCCACAAACATGCAGGCTCAATATTTAGTTTAGTATTGAACGCAGGCTATTTGATGGTTGGCGAAACATTGTCACGTTACTCACACAGCGGACTGCGGACATACAGTAAGAGATTATGCCTGGCGGAGATTATTACTATGGAATTAAAATGTTGTTTTGCTGCTGTATTAATCACGCTATATAAGACATAGATGTTGCCTATCAACCACAAAATATATATGAATACAGTGTAAAATAAGTTAACAGTTAACACTGCTTGAGTGATACATAATTATATATTTTGTTTAATGTTTCTAGGTTTCAGGCACAAGGCAGTTCACGTTCTGTGACTCAGTCCTTTTTCAAGGAGGTAATTCTCCTGCCAGATGACAAAGCTACACATGTACCAAGGCGTACCAAAAAAGCTTGGCTTTTTGAAAACGGCCACATCAAGTCTGCCTTGGAATTTGGCTGTGACTGGGATTCTGACAAAGTAATGCAGGCAATAACGGCAGCCTTCCAGCCAGCTGTGGAGGGATGCAGGTAAGTTTTGGAATTATTTTGTCGTATTTGTTCCTCTTTTCATTTGATATTTGCGAGAATACCATGGCATACTATAGCCTACTATGACAGCTTAATTTTAAGTGCTTGTATTGACAATAAATCGTTTCCTTTTACTGTAGTGTGCTCTTTTAGCTTCAACAGAAATGTGACAAAGTGGGTGAGAATTCACCATTTTTCCCCAATTTCATTTGACCATATCATTGTTTCATGTACTGTGTTTTTCCTTCCCTTAGGTTACAAATCCTGATGCCGTGCTATAACAAAATAGTTGAGCCATCTCTTAGCCCCACACAGAGTTTGAATGGAGACCTTGTGAAAAAACTGTTTCATCAGAAGTCCATTTATGTCAGACCTGACAAGATCATTTTAAGTGATGAAAAAGAAGATGTGAGTAGTACTAACGATTTCAAGACATGTTTATTACTGTGGCAGTCACAATGGCAATATTGTATTTTACACTTGATTTAAATAGTTACTTGTAGTATGCCCTGAGATAATACAAAAGTATGTTAGAATATTTGTTTGTCAGTATATTGGAGCCATAAAAGTTATTGTATTTATCGCAGACACAGCTCTGTGTACAGCTGGAGTTCGCTACTGTTAGTTTACTGTTAGTTATTTGAAACATGTCTGAATATTTGTCAAATTCTGAGGTTGTGGACGACGACTTCTAATATGATGGACGTCCTTACCGTTTTGAGCCAGAGTATACGGCTGAAGAGCTCACTGAATGGAGGACAGAGTGCGTGCACAGAGATGACGTCATGAGTTCAGAGGTCTTGTTTACAAACTGATTTATTTGTTACACACACAGCCCTGGATGTAGACAACAGGTCCTGGAAGCAGATCTAGTGAAAGAAATGAAGAGTTTCGCGGCAATCATGTGTTATTTAGACGCTGCATCGTCTGTGTCCCGCTGTGCCCCGTTCACTACCGTTATATGGAGAAGCGGCTCGCAAAAAAACCCCTAATATCTTCCGAAGGACTCCAAATTACACCAAACTTGCCTGGGTGAGTATACGACCATAAAAAATGCCAGAAATAAGGTCCAGGTTGTAAAAAAACGAACTTTCCCTTTAAATGAACATCAGAACAACACATTCACATTTGTTTTACTTCTAATAGGTTCAGAGATGGCTTAATGTCACTAGGTTTCCTGGACGCTCTACAGAGATACCCTCTGCAGATGAAGTGCCTTTTTGTGAAGGCTGAAAAGAGTTTAACAGCAGCTGATGTAGAGAATCTCTTCAGGATTATTCACTCTGAAAGAGGGAGTAATGCATTCCAAGAAGAGTGCTGTACCCTGGCTTTCTGGCAAGATTACCTTCAGGATGCTGAATGTAAGTTTGGCATGTTGGACAGTGTTTCAACAAGACATCATTCTTTTAACTGTTTTGACTGTATCAAAGTAGTACATGACATTGTTAAAAAAAATGTATTGAGATGCCCCACTATGTACGACAGTATATATGAATTATAAAAAAATAATTGGGGCAATTAAAGTAGCTGGAGAGGTGCCAGTTCACCTTCTGGGTACAGCCAAAGTACTGTTGTTGCTCAAGGGCACTGAATCATTCGGGTTTTGGTAAGAATATCTGGGTAAGCCAATCAGAGACGGGGTAAGGTGGATCATGCCTTGACAGGTCCAGAGAGGTGGAGTTGGATTAGGTCATTGGCTCTGCAGTGAGCAGCCTGTCATCCTATGGGACAGACAGCCCCCTTCACTCTGACATCGTCCCATAACAATAGAGTGAAAAAGTTGTATTTCTCCTCAAGAATTAATAAAGTATACCTTCTGGTTAGATTTAAAAGACATTGATTTTGGCTATGTAACCCCGCTTGTGCGCTGCCTCTGGCTCCTCTCTGTACCCGGAGACTCTGTGTTGGGTTTTGTTGGCTTTTTGTGCAGATGTTGCAGCATCCTTTGCCGGACACCGGAACCTGCAGGTGGTCGTGGGTGGCTTGTAGCTTGCATTACGGAGCACAAGTCTTTCCCCGACCCTGCACCCCAACCTGGGACTTGCTGATTGGGCCGGAGCTTCGGGAGCTGCGTGCTGGCCTGCGGTCCCCACCCCTGGTCATCTCGTTGCTGGCCCCCCCTTCTCCTCCCTTTTCTCTCTTTTGTCCTGCAGGTGGTCGTGGGTGGCTTGTAGCTTGCATTACGGAGCACAAGTCTTTTCCTGACCCTGCACCCCAACCTGGGACTTGCTGATTGGGCCGGAGCTTCGGGAGCTGCGTGCTGGCCTGCGGTCCCCACCCCCGGTCATCCCGTTGCTGCTTCCACCTGCCTGCTGTGCTGTTGCCGTCCCTGACCCACCAGTCTGGCCCTCGGCAGGAGGGTCCCCCCTGATGAGCCTGGTCCTGCTCAAGGTTTCTTCCCTCCTAAAGGGGAGTTTTTCCTTGCCACTGTTTGGCTTAAGGTTTTTCTCCCACTAGGGGAGTTTTTACCTGCCATTGTTTATGTAATAACTGCTCGGGGGTCATGTTCTGGGTATGGGTCTCTGGAAAGCGTCTAGAGACAACTCTGTTGTATTAGACGCTATATAAATAAAATTGAATTGAATTGAATAGATGTAATGCAGAGGGACGATCCAGACACACAGTGGCAATTTGATCGTGGCTTTAAGTGCGCCATTTATTTTCACAATCTTACAGAAGCTGATGCTGGTGGCCTCCCTCCTTTCAAATACAAGAGAAATATTAAAACAAAATGGCGCTTGTGTAGCTGATTACCTTCAAATACGGTTGCCTATAAGGACAAATGTCTTCAATCGCTAAACCCCTGTGGGCGGAAATAATGTACCAGCGCCATCTATTGACCAAACTAGGCAACTGCCCTACAGCTACAAGACTTCATATAAAACATTGCACATCCATAATCATAGCTTGATTGCAATGGCTTCTTGTGCATCCAGCAAACTTTGAACAAAATTAGCCTGGATTTCTTATGGTCCTCATCAATTCCTGTCGACTTAGCCCTTTTTTTAAGATTTTTTTTTTTCTTTTAACTCTGACCGATTCTGTTGGGCAGGGGTCATCAATCCTGGTCCACGAGGGCCGGTGTCCCTGCAGGTTTTTAGATGTTTCCCTGCTTCATTGCACCATGACACAAGTGACTGTGTCATTAACAGAATTGTGCAGCCCTGGATGACAAGCTGATGACGATGATTAATTAGAATCAGGTGTGTTAAAGCAGGGAAACATCTAAAACATGCAGGACACCGGCCCTCGAGGACCAGGGTTGAAGACCCCTGCTGTTGGGTGTTATTTCAGGCCAGCGTTTTTGAAGCAGAGATGGGCATAAATACATCATAATCTACTTAATTACAAAATACGAATACTTGCTCAAAAAATGTTATTAATTATAAATACAAAATACTGGTCTGAAAAATGTAATTAATTATAATTAAATATTTTGTAATTAAAATACAAGAAATACATTCTACAAAACAAGGGCGTAGGTTTGGTTTTAACTTTGGTAGGGACATTTTATTTTACTTACCGGTAACTATAAATCTGAGACCAAAATTAATATTAAAAAATAACACAACATAGACTGTCACAATAAATGTTACAGTAAAATAAATATATTGAAACATGTAGGTAATGTGCTGCTCTGTAACAAGCTGCTGTAAGGTTTTCAAACATCACCTGAGATTCTGTCCTTTCAGTTTTAGTTCATTTCAGCATTGTTTTATAAGGGTGTCCTGATTGTTTATACCATATTACGAACTTTAGGTACTTTTCCACAGCATAGCTTAGCCCTAAACACAGGTGTTCCCAGGGCTACCAGGGCTACCAGGGCTTCCTATCTGCTCTAAAGCATAGATCTGATTTTAACAGAGTGTATAATAAAGTATAAGTTAAGTTATATGATTATAGTTTATAGTCTATTACATTCTGAGCTGTCCTTTCAAATTACTGTGTCATTTCAAAAATAAAAACTAATGCCTAATGCTGCTTTAGGGGAATTTAACTACTCACCAACTTTGCATCACTTCAGTGGTATAATACGGCATGACTTTAGGAAAATGCTGGTAGTCATCATTTAATTGTGTTAATCTTTTTTATGTCTTACAGGTGAAAACAATGTCTCTCTGGCGGATATTCTCATTTTCCTTACTGGATGTGACAGTGTTCCAGCACTGGGCTTCTCTCCAAAGCCAAGCCTTCCCGATTTTCCACAGGCGAATACTTGTGAAAATATTCTTCGCATTCCAGTTCATGCAGTATACACTGCTTTCAAATCTGATATGGATTTTGCCATACGCAATTCACCAGGGTTTGGAAGAGCCTGAGATGTAAGAGGGCTTTCAGAGCTTGAGTTATGATGAGGATTTTATTTTTTTATTTTTTTGCCTGTTTGTTTACCATAAATAATTAATGGTTCCTTGTTCCTACTTTATATGACTGGTTCAGTGTCAATTTAGTGTCAATGGCAAATGTGCATCCCTGACTTGTCTTGTCGTGGACAGTAACTAAGTACATGTACTTAGATTACTGAGGTAGTGCTACTCTAGTTATTGTTGTTTATTCATTTATTTACCTCTTTCATCTGACAACACGGGGGAAATCATTTTTGTAGATTGATCTGAAAAGAGCAGAATTTCCATACATGGTTAATCATTTTCATTATGCATACAGTGCATGTTTTACCTTTCCTTTACTAGTACTGTAAAAGTTAAAGTCAGCCCAAAGAAAATTACTTAAAGGAGCTTGAGGCAAGAATAAGAAATGAGACTCATTAGCGCCACGAGGACCGTCGGGGTTCCTGCAGCCAACAGCGAAGCCGGCACGGGAGAACGGGGAGAACGCGCATGCAGCGTCATTTGACGTCACATCCGCATTCCCGCGCTGTCCTGCGGATGTGACGCCAAATGACGCTGCATGCGCGTTCTCCCGTGCCGGCTTCGTTGTTGGCTGCAGGAACCCCGACGGTCCTCGTGGCGCTAATGAGTCTCATTTCTTATTCTTGCCTCAAGCTCCTTTAAGTAAAAGTGTCTTTCAAGATGCCTGTATTTTATGTGTAAGGCCTTCTGTTGAGCTCATAGGACTAGATAGTACAATCCCTTAGATCAATCAGCACTTGGTAGTGAGTGGGTGGGGGGGTAAGGGTAAAGGGGTAAAGGGGGTAAACGCTTCATTGGGGTCTTCAGGTGGGCACCCCCCTTCACCGGTGTTTCGTTGATAAGCCCACGACACCTCAGGAGGGCTCAACGGCAACACCTGGCGTCCCAGGTGTGCCCCCCTCTGCTTTTACCCCTAGGGACATTTTGCAGCCCAGGTGGGGTCCTTTCTCTTGATCCATATCCATCTGCTGCTTCGTTCGGCAGCCTCTGACAGCAATTTGACGGCTTGTCGGAAGGCCTGCCCTCGCACTCCCATTCCCTTCAGAAGCTTGGTTGTGGACGTGGCAACGAAGCCTCTACACCCGACCTCAACCGGAAGCACCCGGGCACGCCAGCCGTGTTGCTCTGCCTCAGCTGCTATGTCCGCATACTTCAGTCGTTTGCGCTCATATGCTTCACCAACTGCTGCCTCCCATGGTACAGTTAGCTCAACAATGAACACAGCCTTCTGGGAGGTTGACCACAAGACCAGGTCTGGCCTGAGGCTAGTTGTAATGATCTCAGGCGGGAAGATGAGTTTCTGGTCTAGGTCAACCTGCATCCTCCAGTCCCGGGCCGAGTCCAACAGGGTTTTCTCCAATCTTGCAGGTGGTTTTGCTGGGAGTTGTCCTGCTCTTACAAACGGGGTGGTGTTTGAGCGTCTAGGCATTGGGGGAGGGAGGGCATTGTTGGTGGTCCTCCTTCCTTCCAGAATGATGGCCAGTTGTTTTAGGACCTGGTTGTGTCTCCAGGTGTAGCGGCCTTGGGACAAACTGGTTTTGCAGCCGGTGAGGATGTGACTCAGTGTTGCAGGGGTTTGACAGAGTGCACAAGAAGGATCTTCTCCAAACCATTGGTTTAGATTCTTGGGTGTGGGAAGAACATCGTAGGTGGCTTTGATGATGAAGCTAATTTGGCTTCCTTCCATTTCCCAAAGATCCTTCCATGTGAGCTTACGATGCTCCAGGTTTTCCCAGCAAGTCCACTGTCCCTGTTTGGACTGTGCCACTCTCTTTGCCTCCTCTTGTTGCCGAATCTGAGCAACCACCAGCTTTCTCCTCTGGGTTGAAGTTGCCTTGTGCCATGTGGGTCGGCCTGTCCCAAGTCCAAACCCACCTCTTCCATGCTGCACCTGTCCCACAATGTCTCCATGCCTGAGAGCAGATTTAGCTTGCTCTACAGCCTCCGATGGGATCCATTTCCTCCCAGTTGCCAGTCTGGGAGCAGCCGCTTGGATCACTTCATCTTGAGACTCAGTCAAGGTCATGTTCAGCCTCACCTTGGTGCATTTAAACTCCTCTGTGAGGCTAGAGATGGGCAGTTCCAGAGCACCATGTCCATACAAGCCAATGTTGCTGAGGCAACGCGGGAGGCCAAGCCACTTCTTGATGTAAGAACTGACTGTTCTCTCCAGCTTCTCGCTTTTGGTCATGGGGATCTCGTACACTGTTAGAGGCCACATCAGGCGGGGGAGCAATCCAAACTGCAGGCACCACAGTTTCAACTTGCCAGGAAGCAAGGTCTTGTCTATGCTGACAAGGCCTTTTATGGTTTCTTCCCTCAGCTGATCACTCTGGTCTGAATCTTTGAGACGTGCGTTGTACAATCGCCCTAGACTCTTGACTGGCAGTTCTGACACCAACGGGATTGGTGTATCCTCGATGTGGAACCTCTGGTCTGTGAGTTTCCCCTTGACGATGGATATGCTTCTGGATTTGCTTGGTTTGAACTTCATCCGTGCCCATGTAATGTTGGCATGAAGCTTTCCTAGCAGATGTTTGGTGCATGCAATGGTTGAGGTCAAGGTGGTCATGTCATCCATGTAGGCGCGAATGGGTGGTAGACGCTGACCACACTTCAGACGTTCTCCACCCACAACCCATTTGGAAGCCCGAATGATCACTTCCATTGCCATGGTGAAGGCTAGTGGGGAGATGGTACATCCCGCCATTATTCCCACTTCCACAGATTGCCATGATGTTGTGTACTCTGTTGTTTTGACACAGAATTGCAGGTCTCGGAAGTAGTTTCTCACCAGGTTTGTGATGGTATTTGGGATGTGAAAGAAGTTGAAGGCTGTCCAGATGAGAGAATGAGGGACGGATCCAAAAGCGTTGGCCAGGTCTAGAAATAAGACGTGCAGGTCTCTTCCTTCCCTTTTGGCAGATTGGATTTGGTGCCATATCATGCTTGTATGCTCCAAGCACCCTGAGAAACCAGGAATTCCAGTTTTCTGCACGGATGTATCAATCAAGTTGTTTCGATTCAGGTATGTCGTCATCCTTTTAGCAACGATGCTAAAGAAGACCTTCCCTTCAACGTTCAACAGGTTGATCTGCCGGAATTGATCGATGTTCAAGGCATCCTTCTCCTTGGGGATTACCACTCCCCCAGCTCTTCGCCATGTTTTTGGGATGGTTTGCTTTGTCCACATCACCTTCATTTGCCTCCACAGAAAGCGTAAGATGTTTGGGGAGTTTTTATACAGCCGATACGGAACTCCATTTGGTCCTGGCGCAGAAGCTGCCCTTGCCTTCCTCACGGTTTCCTGAACCTCGCTCCACCTTGGAGGACTGTCATCCAGCTGGTGTTCTGGTTGAGGAATTGGTGGCATGTCTGATGGTATCTCCCTCTGTTCGTATCTTTGGCTGTCTGTGTGAGTGGTTTTCAGGTGGTCTTCCAACTCCCTCTTTGGCACCTTAAGTGACCCGCTCTTTTCCTTTGTGAAAAGTCCTTTCACAAATCTGAAGGGGTCCTTGTAGAACGATGTTCTCGCCCTTTCCTTCCTCTTGCGTCGAGTCCTGAGGTTTTCAGCTCTCCGCAGTCTTCCCAAACGTTCCTTCAGGTCTGATTGCAGGAGGTCAATGCCCACTCTTTCCTCCAGTGAGGCTTTCTTCCATTGTTTCCTCAATTCCTTTCTCTCTTTGACCAGGCGTTCGATTTCTTTCTGCCTTCTGGACTTGGGAGGGGTTGTTGGTGGCATATCCTTTTTCCCTGTCTCTTTTGTTCCAAATCTTTCTGCTCCATAGCAGTAGATCAGATCTCCCATTCTCTCCAGTTTCTTCTCCACTGTTCCTTTGAGTCCGTCCAGGATCTTGATCAGGTCTGCATCGATTATTGCCCACTCTTTTTTGTTGCTGGACTTTGGCCACTTCACGTGAGGTCTGTGGCCTTGCATGTTCTTCTCCACAGCAGGTTGCAAGTGGCTTGGTTCCAAGTTCTCTGATGATGTGCTTGAATTGCTTTCAGCCTCTGGGGTACTGATGCTCGGTGGACTGTGGGTTAAATCCTGCCACTGAGCTTCACTCGCCTGACTTGACCTTTCTCTCAGAAAATAATGATCAATGCGAGGTCCTGGCCTCATCTTCTTCAAGCACTTCATCCGCCCTTGATGTATTTTTAGGCCTCTGAGGGATGTTACTCTGGACCAGCCACAGCTACATACTTGGAGCTTTTGTCCAGCTGATGTTGCTTGTTCTGTGCCGATTATCTGGTTCGTCGTCGTGTTCATTCCAGGGTCAGTTACCGGGTTGTCAGCCGATGAGTCATCTTCCGCCCCCGCTCTCGCAGACTCTAGGGGTGTTTTTCTCTTTGGACTTTTCGTAGCAATGAGGGGTGGCCTTTGTCTACTTGTCAAGCGACGGAGCCTGCCATCATGGATAGCTAGTCCATGACAGCCCCGTTGGGGTCTTTTCCTCCTGTCAGCTGTCTTTCCAAGCCGTCACATGGTCTTTCCCTAGTTGTCAGCTGCCCTTTCACAGCAGTCACTGGATTTCTCCAAATTATCAGTTGAGCTCATAGGATTAGATAGTACAATCCCTTAGATCAATCAGCACTTGGTAGTGAGTGGGTGGGGGGGTAAGGGTAAAGGGGTAAAGGGGGTAAACGCTTCATTGGGGTCTTCAGGTGGGCACCCCCCTTCACCGGTGTTTCGTTGATAAGCCCACGACACCTCAGGAGGGCTCAACGGCAACACCTGGCATCCCAGGTGTGCCCCCCTCTGCTTTTACCCCTAGGGACATTTTGCAGCCCAGGTGGGGTCCTTTCTCTTGATCCATATCCATCTGCTGCTTCGTTCGGCAGCCTCTGACAGCAATTTGACGGCTCGTCGGAAGGCCTGCCCTCGCACTCCCATTCCCTTCAGAAGCTTGGTTGTGGACGTGGCAACGAAGCCTCTACACCCGACCTCAACCGGAAGCACCCGGGCACGCCAGCCGTGTTGCTCTGCCTCAGCTGCTATGTCCGCATACTTCAGTCGTTTGCGCTCATATGCTTCACCAACTGCTGCCTCCCATGGTACAGTTAGCTCAACAATGAACACAGCCTTCTGGGAGGTTGACCACAAGACCAGGTCTGGCCTGAGGCTAGTTGTAATGATCTCAGGCGGGAAGATGAGTTTCTGGTCTAGGTCAACCTGCATCCTCCAGTCCCGGGCCGAGTCCAACAGGGTTTTCTCCAATCTTGCAGGTGGTTTTGCTGGGAGTTGTCCTGCTCTTACAAATGGGGTGGTGTTTGAGCGTCTAGGCATTGGGGGAGGGAGGGCATTGTTGGTGGTCCTCCTTCCTTCCAGAATGATGGCCAGTTGTCTTAGGACCTGGTTGTGTCTCCAGGTGTAGCGGCCTTGGGACAAACTGGTTTTGCAGCCGGTGAGGATGTGACTCAGTGTTGCAGGGGTTTGACAGAGTGCACAAGAAGGATCTTCTCCAAACCATTGGTTTAGATTCTTGGGTGTGGGAAGAACATCGTAGGTGGCTTTGATGATGAAGCTAATTTGGCTTCCTTCCATTTCCCAAAGATCCTTCCATGTGAGCTTACGATGCTCCAGGTTTTCCCAGCAAGTCCACTGTCCCTGTTTGGACTGTGCCACTGCTGATAAATGGTTCTGTGTTCGTATGTTCGTGTGTTCTTAAATAAAGATTTCAGGTTCTGTACTTGAGTTGCATTGTATGATACTTTATACTTCTACTCCGCTACATCTCAGTTTGTGTCAGTTTAGGGGTCATGAAGTGGAAAAGTTTGAGAACCCTAAGCTTTAAAAAGTACAGCTGAAAGAGTCAAACTCTTATATACTTTTATTTGATTAAAATAACTGAATACTACATCCACAATTGAATATAATATACATGGCACATACAGTATCTATGGTGATATATAAAATTTTTTTATGAAAGAATAGTATGTTATTAGCAAATCTTAGGTTCTAGGTCCTGTACACTACTTTTGTTAGTTGTTAGTATCCCTTAAACGATTCAAACTCAAATTACTTATTTATATCTAGGTCTATATTTGACAATGTATTACAACACAGTAGTGGAACAACTGAATTACTAAAGCTAGTAGACTATCTCTCAAGCAGGTCACATGCTCTGACAAAAAGTTCAATTCCATGATTTCCATCATCAGTGAAGGGGTTGATGGGCCTTAACTCCACATTCCACTGGTGATCATAAGGGGGTTGCACAGGCACACGATTGAGTGGCCTTTGATCCTGAAGAAGTTGGAGCATTCCCATTGTCCACAGTTGCAGTGGGGACCAACTCGCCATTGTCCTCAAGCGGTGATTGTTCCACTGGCTCACAAACTCATCCACAGATCTGTTTATTCTAGGAAGATAAACATGTTGAAGAGCTGTAATGTGAAGAGGATCAGTGCTGTCTAAAAGTCTGACATTTTCCATAAAGAGGAAAAGGTCTTTATAGTATGCTGACACGACCCTCTTTACTTCTGCCCACAGTCTTTCGATCCTTTGATTATGCACACTACGTCCAACCATGAAACTTCCTCTGTTTATTCCTCGATTTGCAATCATGAATCGTGCAACATCAATGTTCTCGCTACCAGCATCACCCCTGACATGGTGTGGCAGTCCAAATACATCCACAGCACCCTGGAAAAGATGCAAGGCAGTCGATGCTCGGTTGTCTGTGCAACATCTCAGAAAGGTAATGCAGCGACTGGAGCCATCAACTGCTCCATGATAGACAAATCCCCATGGATTTAATTTGTGGTTTGTGTCAATATGCCTGAAATAAGAAGAAATGTATTATTATTATTATTATTATTATTATTAGGGCCCGAGCACTTGCAGTGCGAAGGCCCTATTGTATTTGCAGGAATTCTTCTTCTTCTTCTTCTTCTTCTTATTGTTCTGACAAAAGGAAGGCCTTTTTGCCCCCCTAAACGTGCCCAAAAAGTCACCAAATTTTGCATGCAAGCCAGGCCTGGCGAAAAATTTGTTATTTAATGGTTTGCATTAATGGGCGTGGCAAAATGGCTCAACAGCGCCCCCTTGAAAACTTTGTGCCTCAAGCCCCACGATACGGTTTGACGTACATGCACGAAAATCGCTACACACCTGTATCATGTCGCAACTTAAAGAAAAGTCTCTTGGCGTCATGCCCGAAACCGAACAGGAAGTCGGCCATTTTGAATTAATTGTGTAATTTTGGCGCAATTTATGCCATTCCTTCGGCAGTTAATACGGCCCGAACCATAACGTGCCCCCAAGTGTGTTATACATCAAACTGTGCGTCTCCATCCTCCGACACCACGCATTACTTTTCTCTTTCAAAAGCGTTACCGTGGCGACGCTAGACGCCAAAAAGCGCGCCCACCCTTCATCTGATTGGTTCAGACCGAAAAAACTTTGCGCCTCAAGCCCCATAATACGGTTTGACGTACATGAACGAAAATCGATACACACCTGTATCATGTCGCAACTTAAAGAAAAGTCTTTTGGCGCCATGGCCGAAACCGAACAGGAAGTCGGCCATTTTGAACATTCTGAATTAATCGCGTAATTTTGGAGCAATATATGCCATTCCTTCGAGAATTAATACGGCCCAAACCGTATCGTGAACCCAGATGTGTTACACATCAAAATGTGCGTCTCCATCCTGCGATTACACGCATTACTTTTCTCTTTCAAAAGTGTTACCGTGGCGACGCTAGACGCCAACAAGCGCACCCCCCCTTCATCTGATTGGTCCATATTTGATAGTTCCCCAAAAGGCACCAAATTTGGCATGCAAGCCAGGCCTGGCGATAAATTTGATATTTAATGGTTTGCATTAATGGGCGTGGCAAAATGGCTCAACAGCGCCCCCCCGGAAGACTTTGTGCCTCAAGCCCCACAATATGGTTTGACGTACATGCACGAAAATCGCTACACACCTGTATCATGGCACAACTTAAAGAAAAGTCTCTTGGAGCCATGGCTGAAACCGAACAGGAAGTCGGCCATTTTGAATTAATTGTGTAATTTGGGCGCAATTTATGCCATTCCTTCGGCAATTAATACGGCCCGAACCGTAATGTGCACCCAGGTGTGTTATACATCAAAATGTGCGTCTCCATCCTGGGACTACGCGCATTACTTTTCTCTTTCAAAAGTGTTACCGTGGCGACGCTAGACGCCAAAAGGCGCGCCCCCCCTTCATCTGATTGGTCCATATTTGATAGTCACCAAATTTTGCATGCAAGCCAGGCCTGGCGATACATTTGATATTTCATGGTTTGCATTAATGGGCGTGGCTAACGGCTCAACAGCGCCCCCTAGAATACTATTCTCTGCCATAACTTTTGAATGGTTTGACATAAAGAGTCGTGGGTGGTGTCATGGGACTCGGTATTGAGTCCTTTACCATAATTGGTGAAAATTAGCCCCGCCCCTTCTTCTGATAGGTTGTCCGATTTTCTGCTATAACTTTTGAATGGTTTGACATAGAGAGTCGTGGGTGGTGTCATCAGACTCTGTATGGACTCCTTGACCTTCATTGGCCTGAATTAGCCCCCCCCCCCCCCCCTCCTTCTGATTGGTTGTCCCTTTTTTTCTGCTATAACTTTTGAATGGTTTGATATAGGAGTGTCATTTCTGATATGCTTATAGGGGGCGGGGGCCGTGAGTGCGAGGGCCCGTTCATCGCTGCTTGCAGCTTTAATTATTATTATTATTATTGACCAGCTAGGGAAAAATGACTAATGTTAATTAAATTTATAAAAAACATACCACACTTCATTTGGGGTAGAGACATTGTAGACCCTCCGTTGAATTGCCCTTCGTCCTCTCAAGGCTCGCCCCACTGGATCTACTGTCCTTAAACGCTCTCGTACCCGCCAACGCTGAACTTTGATTCCTCTCCCTCTCAAACTACCAGTGACATAGGTCTCTCCAGAACCGGGGGTTTGTCTGACAATATCAGCAATAAGACGATCCAGATCGTCATTTGTAATGTCAGTGAAACTCCCATAATCCACCAGACCGAGTTGTGTCCTGTAGTTGTACAGTGTTCAGATGTTTACAGACAGCATCCGAGATATGGAGATCCAGCTAAATCCTAAATCTCGCATGTGAATCAACTGAGCAGCTGGTATGTTGTACCTTCAAAGAGAAAAAAATAAAATAAAAAACAAATGTGTTAATGTGTTTATTCACATGTGAATAAATTGTCTTAGTACCTTGCAGCCTATAATAATTTTTATGTTATGATAAATAATAATAGCTTTAAAAGTATATATTATTCTTGGCCTGCATTAGCCTCTATCCCCATACACTTGTTTAAATATTACTTACCTCGGCCTTCCTCTCTGAGATGCAGAATGTGTGCCCATACCATGCGCTTGTCCATCAACTTCCAGCTGGACTGTTATTTCCGCCAACATCTCCCTTAGAGATTCGTAGAGTTCTTCAAGAAGGACGCATAATGTTCTTTCAGCAATGTTTTGTTGAACATTATTACTCATAAGCACTGTGAATGATGCAATAATGGAGATATGATCCTCAATTTGACGCGATATAGTCTCCAAACTGTTACTGTCATTTGGAGTACAACCTGTAGCAAAAACATTTTCCAGTTCAGTAAAGTACTGGAATATTTCAGCTGATGCCATTTTGTTAAGCCAGCAAAATCTGAAGGCTATCACCTGACTTGACTTGGCTTCAGTAAAACTTCATTCAATATATTCGGGGTTTCATTCAATATATTCAAGGTTCATTCAATATATTCACAGTTCATTCAATATATTCAAGGTTCATTCAATATATTCTGGCGTTCATTCAATATATTCAAGGTTCATTCAATATATTTGCAGTTCATTCAATATATTCAAGGTCCATTCAATATATTCGCAGTTCATTCAATATATTCAAGGTTCATTCAATATATTCGGGCGTTCATTCAATATATTCGGGCGTTCATTCAATATATTCGGGCGTTCATTCCATATATTCAAGGTTTGTTCATTCCATATATTCAAGGTTCGTTCATTCCATATATAGACCCCTTTCCAGCCTACGTCATCACAGGATGCGCACGCATTGTTGCGGCGGAAGTGCTGAAGAAGTTGCATGAGTTTGAATAGAGCGAGGGAAGATTTGTTTCTTAAATTGCGTTTTTGGAGTTGCAGTAACGTTATAGAAGAACAACATGCCCACCAGCTGTTGTGTGTACGGGTGTACAAATCGAAATCCCGAGGAACATAATTTTTTTGCAATTCCCAGAGGAAACAGGCCATTTCAAAAGCACCGACTGGACCGAGGATCATCAAGCATGCCCGCGTTTGCAGTGCTCATTTCATATCTGGTGAGTTATCGTGGCTATCTGGTTTAGCTTTACTTGAATGCCTTTAATTGAGTAGCTGTAGGTAGAGTAAGTGTATTGTAAGTGTTTGCTACCATAGACTGTAAGTTTACTACTGGTGCTAGCTAGTAGCTAACTCATACAGCTGAGAGCTTCAGTGTGGTGTACATAATAATTATTAATATTATTAATATTATTAATATTATAGATCCATGGGTGTACAGCAGCTCCACGTAACTTAACAGCTTTAACGCTCTAGCATCATTGTTGTTTAGGATGTGTGCCCTGGTTGTCTTTTCTCTGATTTGAGCATCTCAGAACACTTAAGAAACTTGAAAAGTGGTTATCTGGTGTTATTTGGCTAATGTGTTTCTTTCTTTTTACAGGTGAGATGTCACTGGACCACGACAGTCCTGATTTTGTGCCCTCTATTTTTTCATACACTAAACAAAACCAAAACCCTGATGCAAAGATCAAAAGGTAAAATACAATAAATGAGACCTAGCTGTTTGTGTTTTTAGCTTAACCTAATGACATGATTAACTCATGAATATTAAGGGTTTACTTATTTTGGTATTAAGCAAACCATAACCGATAATTAAGATGGGAATGTATTGTATTACAGCTTGAGATCAGTATTTTTGTTCATTTGAGTTTTTTTAAGTGAAGGTACCAAAGAAAAAAGAAATGGAGTGAAAGACTTCTGGTTGCTTCACCAAATCAACCTGCTCCTGCTCCTGGAACTCCAGAGGAATCACCAGCATGGATCACAGTCCTAGTAAGTGTAGCCACTGTTGTGTAATTTCAAGTCTCATTGTATATATAATGGTTCAACCATGTTGAGTATTCTCCCCCTATGCTGATCTCCACATCCATTCTTTTCTTTACAACCCATATTTATGCACAGTGTAGACTAACACAGTTGCAATTAATCTTAGGTCTATGTATGTGACGAATAAAATCTCCTTGTCCCTGTCCTTTTCTCCTCTCCTATTCACAACTGTCCTCTACTGATTCCAATGCCCCTCTTGTGTTCTCTATACACCTCTCCATCCATCCATCCATCCATCTCGTTTTCAATTCTCAACTGTTCTCTTTTCTGCTAAAGCTGAAGAGGACATCCCAGTCACGAGGACAGAATACAATGACCTGAACCTGAGGTACACCGAGCTGAAGAGTGACTACGTCAACCTGCAGGAAAAGTATCAACAGCTGCGAGATGAAAATGAGAGACTTAAAGAGGAGCTGAAGAAGTCTACATTTTCATACTCAAATATTAAGTGCAACATGGTACAACTGTTGTTTATCACTAGAATAACATCTGTGCTCTTTGACTGGTTGTGCACCAAAATTGCAGGAAGTGTAAAAATATTCAGCAAGAAGCTCTCTCTACAGGATCATCTTTTGATAGTGTTAATGAAATTAAGGTTGCAGCTCATGGTGCCACCCTTCGCATTCCAGCTTTCACCAAAGGCAAACGGCAACTTTCTGCACAGGAGGTCGACACATCAAGACAACTGTCACGTGTCAGGATACATGTCGAACGTGTTATAGGGAGATGGAAGAACTTCAGAATTTTGCAGACAAGAATTCCACTGTCACAGGCTGACCTTGTAGATGATATTGTTATTGTGTGTGCTAGTCTCACAAACCTTAGCAAAAGTGTTGTTCCGAAAAAATCTAAGAAACAAGGGTTCTGAATAATAACATCAAGTCTTGACATTTTTTTATTTTCTCATCAGTGATTTGGAGCTGTGACTATGAATTGAATATCAGCCATTAATGATTTACTTGACTATTAAAGTTTTGCTAATAAACTACCGGAGTTATTTGTTTTTTCTCACTGATTGTGTAAATGTATTGATTATTTTCTCTTTTTAAAGCTACAAACATCCAACTTCCACAGCTGTAAATATGCTGCACAAATATACATATATTCACTATATGTGTTGTATATCAAACTCAGGTATATTATAGATATATTAATCCCCACAAATCCTCAAATAAAAATAATGAATTTACCTAAAAATAATGAACTAAGTTTTAAAAAACAGTATTTTGCATTATATGCCTTTTAATGTTTTTCTTTTTATCATATTAGTGGGAATAGGTTTCTGTAAATTAATGGTGATAATGTGAGATGCAGGATGGACAATAAAGCTCATATAATTTTTATTTTTTTTTATTTTTTTAAATAACTATCAACTTCATTCAGCCAGCACAGACAAAGGTACACATGACATGGCTTTCATTCAAAGGAAATGCTTAATGAAACTCATTAAGAAACAAAGGGGACACAGTAAATTAACAAAAATAATAAGATAAATAAATATGAAATAATATAATAACTTAAAATGTCTAGTGTATAAAATACATTCAGTTGACTGTCATAATTCTTTACAAACTTCAGCTGTGACAGCTGCTGACAGTGTCGCAGCTTCTCCTGAGTGTAAACACTAGGTTTCTCAACCAAATACAGATGAATATCCGGCCATTGGACATCGGGCCACTTTGTGATATCTTCCTCCGGGAAGGAAGTTGCTTTCCATCCGCCAAAGTTAGTTTAGTAACGTAATTTCCACGATCTTTTTCCGTCAATCGGCTGGTGTAAACTGTCATGAACTCCGTCTTTCTGCCGCAACAATGCGCGCGCAGCTTGCTTGTTTACAAACACGGAAAGGGGTCTATTCAAGGTTCGTTCATGTTGTGGAGCAGAAGCTTCTTCTTAATAACCAGAACGTGTGGCTTTAAAATCGGACCTTTATTCTCCTCAAAACATGTTGCAGCTTACGAAAAAAAACGGGAGAAAACCGATCTTTATCCGACATCTTCAGCAGTCAGTTAGAGTATAAAGCTAATGGTTAACACACGTTATACCATTTCCTGTAGACTTCAAAATAAAAGCATTTCCGTTTGAAACCGGAAATAGGGTATTTTCAGTACAATTCATTTAACATGTTCACTTTACTGTAAATAGCTGTAAATAAACTGTAAATACTAAATGTAAATAAACTGTAAATAATGTAAATAGTGCATCTTACACATTTTAACTTTTAACAGCATTTTAACATTTAACAGCTTTAAGTAAACAGGAATTATCTGTTTAAATCCCTAATAATAAAACAATTCACAACAGTTCATTCCATTTATTTATTTATTTTTATTTATTTTATTTTAATGTTTATTTAACAGGGACGATACATACAACATTGTCACAAAGAATGAAAAATGTGATACATACAAGACGTCTAACTTCAGCTAATTTGCAGTCTTTGTCCCTGGTCAGGCAAAAGAAGGATAAAAGATACTGAATACAAAATACAATAATACAAATACAGTGAACAGATATCATAAACAAATAAACACAGCTCCAAAATTTAGATAAAAAATTGCACAAGTAAAATACATTAAACATTAGTAAAATACTGTACTGACAGTGACTTGAGAGAAGTTAATGTTGGCATTTCTGCTGCTGCTTAAGCCAATGTTTAGCTTTGGCACTAAACATCCTTAATTCCGTTTGGATTTTATTTTTGGTGGTAAAGAATTCCATAAGTGTGTACCCAGCACTGAAAGGGATGACTGACCAAATGTTGTCCTGCATCTTCTAATTTTACAATTTTGGTTGCTCATGCTCCTTGTCATTGTTCCACAGTTGTCTGCTTTGATAAAGATCTGTGACATTGCTTGTGGGGCCAGTCCGCTGACACACTTAAAAACAACTTTCAAAAAAGAGGATTTTGTAAAGTTGGAAAAAGATAACAAATTATATTTCTCAATGATTTTACAGTGATGCCCCTTTTGTGGCTTCTGATCTCAAATTTTTAAAGCTCGTTTGTGGAGTGAGAATAGAGGTGTTGTTGCTGTGTCAGTGGCCTGGCCCCAGGCAGTGATGCAGTAGGACACATGTGAAAGGACCATAGCATGCAGGTATAAATGAGCTGCCCTGAAGGAGAGACAGGACCTGATGAGTCTGAAATAATTTAGACTAGTTTTTACAGTTTTAGACAGCTTCTTTATATGTGCTTCAAATTTAAGTTGAGGATCTAAAGTTACACCTAAATATTTAAACTAATTTACCACTTCAATGTCTTTGCTATCAATAGCGATGTGAAATTTCTCTAGGGCTTTCTTTCTTATTGAGAAACACATTGATACAGTTTTTTTATGATTAAGTGTTAAGTGATTCCTTTGTAGCCATTCGGAAACAGTAACCATCTGTCTGTTTAAGATATCTGAAGCTTATTCAAGGTTCGTTCATTCCATATATTCAAGGTTCATTCAATATATTCGGGGTTTCATTCAATATATTCAAGGTATTCATATATATATATATATATACACATACATACATACATACATACATAATATATATATATATACACACATATATATATATATATATATATATACACATACATACATACATACATACATAATATATATATATATACACACATACACACATAATATATATATATATATATATATATATATATATATATATGGACAGATGGTCCCAGCTAAACCAGTGTGTAGGAGCTTATTTGGAAAGGGTCATTTGTCCTGAGATACGAGACAAGGAAGGCTGGGTAAGTGAACATTTTCTTCAAAAGGGATTCAGAGATTTCAGATATTGCCCACTTTGTAATACAGGGTTGTGGGTTCTCAGAGGCCGAGACCATTAAACATCTTTTTTTACAAAGTCCTTTTGGTCATCTTGGTTTTGGTTATCTTTAAAAATGGATGAAATTCCTGTTTTCACTTACAATGATGTTTGTTCTGGCTATTTTGTTCTATATAGCCACAGCCCCAGCCTTAGGTGAGTGGTTTTAACGCACCTTGGTTGTAGATCCAGATCCAGTCACTATGCAGCCAGTCATTGTGTGAAAATAAACTCAAAAAGTACCCTACAAAAATTCTTAAGCCAGCACAAAGTGTATGTTCTTGTTTATGGGAAAAAAAGAAAATGTATGGGAATGCTATGGTGAGATTCTACGGTGAGTTGTGGTTAAAAAAACTGTCTTTGCTTCCCAACTAAGGCTCCGACTCCATTGTCTCTCAAACTTTTTCCACTTCCCTTTGTTAACTGGCACCACACCCACAATTACCATGGGTGTGGCCAAGCTGTCACTCAGCGGCCAGACTGCTAAAACAAATCAATAAACTAGAACCAAAAATATGGGAAGTGGTGAAATCATAAATATGCCTTTAACAAAAACATAAATGCTGTTTTGGCATCCTAGAATGTTATTTATTATGTGGATAACTTGGATCCTAAATACTCAAACATTATCAACCTGGTGATTATTTTGGGTAAATATCATATTCACACTTGTAAGTGGATGGAAATATTCCCTCCTTATATATATATATTTGTTTTACCAACTAATTTAAATCTATGAAAAAGATTGATAATATGAATAGGGTTGCCAAGAAACTGTATCATCCATAACTCAGTCCTTTCTCTTTTGATTTTATTGTACCTTGCTGTCCTTGTGCTTTTTGTTTGTTTTGTTTGTCTTTGTTTCTTGTGTGAATCTGTTATCTTCCTAATACCTTTTTCACCCTGCCTTGATCTGTACATTCTTTGTGCTAAATAAAGTTTAAAAGAAAAAAAAAGGTGGAGGAAGTGTGCTGTTGGAGAAAGACAACCATCTCAGAGCAGTGCTCTGAACCACGTCTGCTCCTCCTCCCATGGAGCTGCTGCCATACGTCAACGTCGCTTGCACTGTAAACGGACTTATTTTCATAAAGCACCTTTCTACAAAGAAATGTACGTTTTACGTCTCATTTATTCATTCACACACGGGATCCATAAAGTTCTTATTTTTGCCATCTGAGCAAATTAAATATATTATATTTGGTGCCTAACTGTTTCCAAGTATATTAGTGCGTATGTGAACAAATAAATGAGACGTAAAACGTAAATTTCCTTGTAGAAAGGCGCTTTATGAAAATAAGTCCATGTACTTGTATTGGTTTACAGCGCAGTCTTGAACATCCAATATGGCGGCGACGTTGACGTATCACAGCAGCTCCATGGGAGGAGGAAGAGACATGTCTATGATTTCACCCGCTGATTTCTGAAGACCGGGTTCGAAGCCCGTTTTCCTTCGTATGAGTGCATCGTTTTTGCTCAAGTAGCCGACTGGAACATGTCAGTTAGCTGTTTCCAGCTTGTTCCAGGGGTTTGCTGAGCAACGTGGACGCAGAAACGGAGAGA
Organism: Cololabis saira; assembly: GCF_033807715.1. Classification (NCBI taxonomy): domain Eukaryota; kingdom Metazoa; phylum Chordata; class Actinopteri; order Beloniformes; family Belonidae; genus Cololabis; species Cololabis saira. The sequence goes on along the minus strand of NC_084595.1, from coordinate 47,688,086 downwards.
AGCCACTGGGTCACGTGACCAAACGCTATGTCCATTGTTACATACACTGGAAAGTTGGACAGAAATATAACTTGCACTCACGCAGCGTGAACGCAAGTGTTAATATTTGACAACTTTTTACAATATACGATAGTGAATGGTAGTTTCACAGGGACCCCTGAACATTTATTTGATCTACTCATGCATACAATTATGATAGGATTGCACCCTAAATAATAAAGTCGTAACCCACTTCAGCAGTATAAATCTCCGTTTAAATTGAGCGAGTCACGCCCAATTTAAGAAAGGTATTAGAGCTCTCCTGACAGCATATGAAACACTGGAAATATGAGGCTCCCTGGAACAATGATCTGTGCAGAACTCTGAATATATTTTTTTCTATAATTAAATTTTTGTATTCTTCCCCCCCCCCACTATTTGCTATATTTCATTTTAAAGTCAATTCCCAATGTCCCATGTATGTTAGGTGTTTGTTTTGTATGTTGCCATGTTTTGTAAATGAGCGAGTGTTCATTTTTACTTATGGAAAAGGGGCCTGATCACTACCACGTCAGCAGAAACCATGGAAGTGTTTCACACATTTATGAACCTTATTCTCATGGCCTTGCATTTACATGTGGACATCAGGTTAAACAGATCTGTTGAATTATATTCAAATGGGACTCCTTGTGCCTAAGTTGGCTTTGCTGCTTTTCTTGTGCCCAAATATAACATACACCACGCCAATAATCATGTTTATCAGAATGCAAGTCACGATGCAATGGGAGTGAAACTTGGTCACTTGGATTTATTTTAAGTAATTGGAGTTTTGTCGTTTCATCTGCATGACCAACCACGTTCACCGTTACAGCTTCAACTGCTAGTTAGATATTCAGCTTGTGGGAATTACACAATTAGAATTTACTGTACCAATAGTGAACAAAAAAGGCAAATGAGCAGTAGAACTTTTATTGAGAACACAGAAAACTCAACATACAAGTGTTTGAGTGAGGAAGACGTTACAACAACGGCCTTTGCTTCATCGATCAGGCCAGATCATCCTCAACTCAACATTGAAACAGACAGGTGTCAACATTGAAAAGGTAGAACGATTATGTCAACAGCAAGTTTGGGCCCAATCCCCTCAGAACATTGAAAACTGGAGAACACACATGAGGTTGCACATTTTCTTAAACATTGTCAGAACAGAAAGTTTAGGCCAGATCCTCCTCACCCTCCTCCTCAAACTCTCCCTCTTCTTCAGCCGTGGCGTCCTGGTACTGCTGGTACTCTGACACCAGGTCGTTCATGTTGCTCTCGGCCTCAGTGAACTCCATCTCATCCATGCCCTCCCCGGTGTACCAGTGGAGGAAAGCCTTGCGCCTGAACATGGCAGTGAACTGCTCAGAGATGCGCTTGAACAGCTCCTGAATGGCCGTGCTGTTGCCAATGAAGGTGGCGGCCATCTTAAGGCCTCGGGGGGGAATGTCACAGACAGCGGTCTTGACATTGTTGGGGATCCATTCAACAAAGTAACTGCTGTTCTTGTTCTGCACGTTAAGCATCTGCTCGTCTACCTCCTTCATAGACATGCGGCCGCGGAAGATGGCGGCCACCGTCAGGTAGCGGCCGTGACGCGGGTCACAGGCGGCCATCATGTTTTTGGCATCAAACATCTGCTGGGTGAGCTCTGGTACGGTCAGCGACCTGTACTGCTGGCTGCCCCGACTCGTGAGGGGAGCAAAGCCCGGCATGAAGAAGTGCAGACGAGGGAATGGCACCATGTTCACGGCCAGCTTACGCAGGTCAGCGTTGAGCTGCCCCGGGAACCGGAGGCAGGTGGTGACGCCACTCATGGTGGCAGAGACTAGATGGTTGAGGTCACCGTACGAGGGGGTGGTGAGTTTCAGAGTACGGAAACAGATATCATAGAGCGCCTCGTTATCAATGCAATAGGTCTCATCTGTGTTTTCTACCAGCTGATGGACCGATAGCGTAGCGTTGTAGGGCTCAACTACAGTGTCAGACACTTTAGGGGACGGCACCACGCTGAAGGTGTTCATGATGCGGTCAGGGTATTCCTCCCGGATCTTGCTGATGAGCAGGGTGCCCATGCCCGAGCCGGTGCCGCCGCCCAGGGAGTGTGTGAGCTGGAAGCCCTGCAGGCAGTCGCAGCTCTCCGCCTCCTTCCTCACCACGTCCAGCACCGAGTCCACCAGCTCCGCTCCCTCCGTGTAGTGACCCTTGGCCCAGTTGTTGCCAGCACCACTTTGGCCTAGGAAAAACATTAGTTAGTTATTGGGGAAAAAAATTAAAATAAAATAAACCAGACACTTTCAGATATTAACCCACCAAAAACAAAGTTGTCAGGCCTGAAGACTTGGCCAAAAGGTCCAGATCTCACGGAGTCCATGGTGCCGGGCTCCAGATCCACCAGCACCGCACGGGGGACGTATTTACCACCTTCAGGGAGAAGAAAAATGTATTTCCTTTTTAAGAAGAAAAAAATAACCGAACTTTAATACAGCTTGCCAAATCCTTGTTTTGCACGAACCTGAAGCTTCGTTGTAGTAAACATTGATCCTGTCCAGCTGCAGGTCGCTGTCCCCGTGGTAGGTTCCGGTCGGGTCGATGCCATGCTCGTCACTGATCACCTCCCAGAACTACAGCACAACAAGGGAAACAAGAGAAACTCATTAAAATGGCGTCCCTTTCCCGCTGCGGCGGCGGATGCGCGCGCAGCCGCCGCACTAGCGGCGCGAAAACGTTTGAATTGTAACGGCTCTGACGTCATCGACCGCCCGCTCCACCTAACCTGCTGGGAGAAGCTGCCGCAAGGCCCCGGTGAGAAACACACATTTCAGGTATAAAAGCCAAATATTAACGATCAATGAACATACTAATCGGTTTTTAAACCCACTCTCATTTCGCCGCAGTTAAAAGCGCATAGCTGTTTCACACAAAGCGACCAAACCCATCCCCCTCCGAAAACAGGCCACCCTTTTTCACTTAACAGGACAAAATTTAGCGGAAAAAAAGCGTTTTTTCGATTAAACCTGTGCTCGAGTCAAGAAAAAGCTTATTTAGTTTGAAGCCTGATTTGAATCCCCCTCACACGATCCTTGAGTAGTTAATTAAAAATAAAAAAATTAAAATTTAAATAAAACTGTTTTAATTTGCCTTCACGTTGACATGAAATCCTTAGGACGTCAAAAGAATGGTTATTTAGAGCAGTTCTTGGAAGCTATAACCGTTTAGAGAGGAGAGCTGGATATTCTGGGTGTGGTTTCCAGCCGGCACAAAGAACCGGCTTGTGGAGGCCGGAGCGCCGTTTTTAAATAAAACTAAAACCCTCGGACTATATGCACAGGTTACACGTGTTCTTACTCACTTTGGCCCCGATCTGGTTACCGCACTGGCCGGCCTGGAGATGCACGATTTCCCTCATATTCGCTGGAGATGTCTAGTCACTAGTGAAACAGCCGAGTTTTTCCTTGCAAGTGCGTGCTCGGCGGTCGGGCTCTGGTTTTATACTGCGATGGATCACCCTAACCCGTCACTCTCAATGTGTATTGGCTACAATACGTCGGCATTATTGACAGACGTGGGTGTTGACCAATCGGATTTCAGGTCCTCCTTCGCCATTGGCCCAAACCACCTGCCTATCATTGTCAGGCAATCACGTGACACATGTCTAACGGGGTGGCGTTACGTCGGATTCTTGTGATGGCGGAACAGAAAGGGCCGGGGCATATTGTGAAAATCTGCCTTCGTCATTTCAAGCCGCGCTTTGTTACACCTGAAAGACAGTGAATCGTTTAAATATGATGATTAAAAGACGTAATTCTCAATTTTACATTGTGCATGAAAAGCAATCCCAATGATAAAGGTTGTAAGGGACAGCTTACGTGGCTGTTACAACACTCAGCAGAAATCACCAAGGGAAACTGTTGCCATAGGATTCAAACAGTCATGAACGGAAACAACTGTCGTTTTTACTGTTCTTTTCTCTATCTGGCAAGATGTTTACTCGTCTCATTCAATACGAGAAATGAGTGGAGTCAAAGTATTCACAATGGCGTAGACAGTTATAATCAGTACTCGAGTTGTAAAACAAAATCAGGGGGGATGGTGGATTTGATCATATGGGGACAGATAATTTGTGCTGATTACAAATAATATAATATATTACAAATAATAGCAGTGACCAAAACACCTGCAGAAATACTGCAGGAATGACATAGCAGCAGTTAAATGCAGCCTTCTGTAAGCTTTAAATATCCACTGGGCTTACATCAAATACATCAAAACACAACAATAAAAAACACTTTTCTGAACTTATCAATATGACTCTGTCCTTCACAGGATAAGTAACATGGATCACTGCAAAAACTCACAATCTTAACAAGAATATTTGCCTTATTTCTAGTTAAAATGTCTCAAAGTAAAAAAATCTCATTACTTAAAACAAGACTCATCACTGGAAAAAACATCAATTTTCATCTGTTTCAAGTAGATTTTCACTTGAAATAAGTAGAAAAATCTGCCAGTGGAACAAGATTTATTTGCTTGTAATAAGAAGATACATCTTGTCCCACTGGCAGATTGTCCTACTTATTTCAAGTGAAAATGTACCTGAAACAGGTGAAAATGCTCAAATAAGTTATTTTTCTGGTGTTATTTTTCTGGTGATGACTCTAAATGTTGAAATAGCAGTAAAACCACATTCATTGATGAAATGACATAAGGGATGGAAAGGAGGAATGGCCGTTTTACAGGGGGGATGATTTGGACCGTTTTTATTTCAAGGGGGATGATTTGGACCGTTTTTATTTCAGGGGGGGATGATTTGGACCGTTATTATTTCAGGGGGGATGATTTGGACCGTTTTTATTTCAGGGGGGGATGCCATCCCCCCTCATCCCCCCTCAACTCCAGTACTGGTTATACTGTATTTAATTAGTATGATACACTAGCATGCAGCTGCACAAAGCCCTAGGTCTTTCCACAGAAGTAAATAGGCTACTAGTTGTGGAAATTCGTGATAATGCAAACGTGATTCAGGATCAAGAACAGCATTAAAAACATTATGTACCATTTGACATTAAATGTATTTGGTGATTGTCTGTCATGATTCATGAAATAAAATATTGCTCCACCCAATCATTTTCTAAGAAAACGGGCGACAAAAGGTTCCCATAGTAATTGACACAAATTGAAAACAAGTGAGTATTTGACAATTAATCAGAAGAATTGCAGCTGAAAGTTGCCCTTACATGTTAGAGGACATATGTCATGATTTGATAGTATTAAAGTAGTAAGTAAGTAGTAATAAAGCTAAAGAAGTCTGTGGCTGCCATGTTTTTTACGCCATGTTTATTTATGTGATTCCTCACAAGAACCAATTATAAAAACATTGGACAAAGCATTGGTCACCACTGGTATCTGAGGAGGTTTTTGAAGCCTCGCTTTCTTCTTAAGGCATGCAGCGATGTCAGAAAACTAACAGAAACACAGCCACTGTATGTCACAGTGAAAGTTAGCTGTAGCTCCCAGCTCGTTCTCCAGTCACCACTGACATCGCTGCAGAGATGCAGCTAGAGCTGCAGAGCTGCAGCTAGAGCTGCAGAGCTGCAGAGCTGCAGTTAGACCTGCAGAGCTGCAGTTAGAGCTGCAGAGCTGCAGAGATGCAGTTAGAGCTGCAGAGCTGCAGCTAGAGCTGCAGAGCTGCAGTTAGAGCTGCAGAGCTGCAGCTAGAGCTGCAGAGCTGCAGTTAGACCTGCAGAACTGCAGTTAGAGCTGCAGAGCTGCAGTTAGAGCTGCAGAGCTGCAGAGCTGCAGTTAGACCTGCAGAGCTGCAGTTAGAGCTGCAGAGCTGCAGCTAGAGCTGCAGAGATGCAGTTAGAGCTGCAGAGCTGCAGTTAGAGCTGCAGAGCTGCAGAGATGCAGTTAGAGCTGCAGAGCTGCAGTTAGAGCTGCAGAGCTGCAGTTAGAGCTGCAGAGATGCAGTTAGAGCTGCAGAGATGCAGTTAGAGCTGCAGAGCTGCAGAGCTGCAGTTAGAGCTGCAGAGCTGCAGTTAGAGCTGCAGAGCTGCAGAGCTGCAGTTAGAGCTGCAGAGCTGCAGAGCTGCAGTTAGAGCTGCAGAGCTGCAGTTAGAGCTGCATAGCTGCAGAGCTGCAGTTAGAGCTGCAGAGCTGCAGAACAGCCACACCCAACATGACTGCTGCAGTCAGCAGTCACTCAATTATATTAGAAATAAAGGAATGGCTTTATATAAATTCTCCTGACGTGGTACCAAAACATTCTCCCCTGAATCATTAGAGCAATCAAACTATTTATACCAAAACGTTTTTTTTGTTGTTTTTTTTCAACCAGGCTATAAATATGTTTATTTCTGCTGTAAAGTTGGACATGTAAACATTGACTGCAGTGGCGTAGCCATACCTGCCAACATTGGAATGCTCCACTCACATCCCCGCCCTGATACAAACAAGACCACTTTTACTGAGCTTTACATCCATAGCTACAATGAAATGTGATCAAATGTACCTCCCAAAATGACTCTACAGCCTTCTTGGAGCCAAATATGTTTAATATTAATAACAATAGGGGGCACGGTGTTGCAGCAGGCAGTGCAGCCGTCTCACAGCAAGAAGGTCCTGGGTTGGATTCCCGCCGGGGACGCTGTGGGTGCTGAGTGCGTGTTAGTTCCCCCATGACTTCAGCGCCCTGGGTGGGGTTGGTGGAAGGATCTTTCTGTGTGGAGTTTGCATGTTTTCCCCGTGTTCCCTTGGGTAGCTAATGTGAGCTACCCTCACAAAAACATGCAACAGTCCTGGGCTATACTGCCCCCTCTGGCCAGCCGGGGAACAGATGGGGTGGGGAGGATCCGGCCGGAATAACGTGATCCTTCCACGCGCTACGTCCGGCCAGAGAAACCCCACCCTGTCTGGTGAAAAGATGCTGCTGCTCCTCAGGTTAAGGAGGAGACCTGAGCTCAGTGCAAGAACTCCCAGGGTTGGTAGAGGATGGCAATGCCCAGGACTGACTTAGGTAGGAGGGCTTGGTGATAAAATGGGAAAAAACCGGGATAAAAATATATATATATAAAAAAAAAAAAAAATATTAATAACAATAAAATACAATATACAAAAAAACACATACTGGATCACGCACTGAGGTGGTGGTGGAGTGTGTGTGTGTGTGTGTGTGTGTGTGTGTGTGTGTGTGTGTGTGTGTGTGTGTGTGTGTGTGTGTGTGTGTCCAGGACTTCAATTTTCATAAGAGTCCAGTATCAATGTGAGCTCTTTTTCCAACATGAGTAACGAGATCCTATTCATCCTTTCTATGAGCATTGGAGCTCTGCGGGTGGATTTAATCCTCTTGACAACTGAAAAAAGGCGCTCCACAGAGCAACTTGTAAAAGGCAGTGATGTCAGAATACGAAGCAAACCGTTCATGTCGGCAAAAACATCTTTGTTGCAGGAGTCTAGGACTCCACTGATGGATGGGAACTGATGCCCCCCATCCACTTTCAGTTTGATGAGTTGCCCGGACAGTCAGTTCAAAGTCCTCCAAACCAAGTACAAAATGCCTGCTCGGCGCGGGGAATATGTCCACACATCACAACCAGCCCCCCAATCTCGCACTCAGAAGGCACGCCGATTTTTTCCAGTGGCCAGCCGCGGTACTGCAACAAAAAATCCCATGGGGCCCAAAAAGCTTTTTTCCCATAGACCGCAATAGTAAAAGAGAAGCCTCTAAAACTGTTCACAGGACACCTCCAGCTGTAATCACCGGCAATTACTAATCTTTGTATTCTATATTTTTAAGTCATGGACTTTATATCCGTCAAAAATGTTTTATAACGGCCAGAAAAGTCAAAGAAAAGTCTCTTTCTGGGCGTGACGTCACGGCCGTGTCGGTGCCATGGATGTTGCCCCGGGGCATGATGGGAGGCCCTAGAGCATCATGGGAGGTGACTCAACTGCGCATGCTCTTTGGGCCCCTTAACGCGGAAGTAAACCCGGAAGTCAGGAACTCATTTCAGCGTATGCGCTGGTGAGCAAATTGCATTGAAATGAATGGGCGGCCATTTTTGATGTCCCATCCAGTTAATATTATAGATCCATGGTCACAACGCATAGCCTGACGGCAAATTTTACAAAGTGATTAGTTGATTGAGTCGAACATGTTAGTAAGGCCAAAACAACAAAAATGCATCAAATACTTGTGTGCCAGTTGACCCTGTGGGTGGCACTGCCACAGATTGACTGAATCACTTTTGCGGCCAGGCGAGAAACTGCAACCAATCCTACTTCAGCATGAAACTCAACCCTGGAGTTAGATGGTTGACGCTTGCTCACAACCCAAAAACAACCACCCAGCTATAGAGGCCAGGAAAGTTTTATTGTACAGCACATTTCATGTACAAAACAATTCAAAGTGCTTTAGATAAAAACATTTTTTTTAATGCATTGAAAAGTAAAGGGTTTAAAAGCAGAAATTAAAAAACAGACAGACATAAGTTAAAAATAATTAAACATATGAGAAGCAAGAAATAAAGGTTGTAGTGTATTAGGGTGGATTAACAAAATGCTGCAGTAAATAAAAAGCTTTTCAATGTTGACTTAAAGAAAATGTCATGTTAAGTAGCCCTGATGTATTCTGGGATCTCGTTCCACAGGTGAAGAGCATAAAAGAGTCATGTCTCTGTTTGTTTTTGTCCTTTACTTATTGTGTTTCTGTGTTCCGGGAGGATGGGAGTGTCCGGGGATCTGGGCCGTGGGCCGTGTTCCCACACCTGCAGCCGATCACGGCTCAGCTTTCACTACCGGGTTCAGGCTGGCACAGCCTTTCCATTTAATTCAATTTTATTTTTTATATAGCGTCTATTACAACAGAAGTTGTAGTTGTTGTAGTACTTAGCTGTTACATTTTAGAAACATTACATTTTTGCCAAAAAAACAAAACAAGACAAATTATAAACATACAAAACCCTAACATACAAAAATAAACCTTTAATATGTTGCACCAGAGGAGATAACATCTCTGTCTAGTCCAGTGGTCTTCAACCGGGGGGACTGCAGGGGGTCCTCCAACTTAAGAAGAAATAAAGGCAATTTTAACCAAAATAATTTGTGAGTTTAAAAAAAAATATATATATGTATATATATATGTATGTATATGTATATATATATGTATATATATATATATATATATATATATATATATATATATATATATATATATATATATATATATGTGTGTATATATATGTATATATATATATATATATATATATATATATATATATATATATATATATATATATATATATATATATATATATACATATATATACATATGTATGTATATATATATATATATATATATATATATATATATATATATATATATATATATATATATATATGATTGGGAAAACACCATTAACAGGCGATAATAATCTACTTTTGACAATAAAGTCTACAACTCTACATAAATGACTACATATGACTAATGTCAACTTTAGAGCGGAAAAATGAGCTAGCTAGCTGTTTAGGGGGGAAAATTCATTGCGAAATTGACTTGGCTATTTCATATTTAATGCTAGTTAGACCTGAAGGATAAATTAGTGCCAATAACGAAGCCTAAAGCTGGAGATTGTAACGTTACAGCTCGGCCTAACGTTACTCCTTCCACGTCTGACGAGGACAAAGTTTCATCAACCGTAAACACATGTAGCTAATAACCCAGTCAGGAATTGGTTCATAAGGTGATATAAGCAGAATAAAACACATTCAAAAGTTATTATAAGCCAGGCTTAAAACTTGACACATTAAAAAAAAGGGAAAAAATAAGAATTCTAAGCGGGGTTCCGTCCCTGGGCTAAAGAAGGTTGAAGACCCCTGGTCTAGTCTGTACGTCCTCCCCTGCTGTGACTTCCTGGTAGTAATATCACAGTTGAGTGGACAAAATAATCCTAAAAGCTAAGTGGAATGTCATGTTGTACTATTATATTTGCATTCCTAAATATAACTAAAGAAAGGTTTCTATAATCTTGCAAAGCTTTGTTCAAATCCCTTTCATAACTTGAGTATTAGAGCATGCATACTTCAGCCCAGGTTTGAGTGATGAAGGGTGAACAGATGATGTTTAGTAGGGTTGTGGGCCCCCTGGGGCCACCTGGGGCCCCCTGGGGGTGGAGGAGTAAGGTGTGGGCTAGGGTGGGGAGCACTGTCTTCCAGCCACTTCACCCTCTCATCGTATCATCCAATGTCTGGATATGATAAAAGACAGAATCTGCCTGCTGACAATTACTATGCACCGAAAGGTATCAGAAGATGAAAGGTTATCTGTTTTTATGAACCCAAGACTTTTTCACATGCAGCCAAAAAGAATGGGCTGCTTTATTGGCAGTGCAATAGGGTAGGGTCTACCCCCTTCTGATCCAGGTCCTGGTCCAGGTTTCTACCCCCTTATGATCCAGGTCCTGGTCCAGGTTTCTACCCCCTTATGATCCAGGTCCTGGTCCAGGTTTCTTCCTCCTAAAGAGGAGTTTTTCTTGCCACTGTTTGGCCTGAGGTTTTTCTCCCACTAGGGGAGTTTTTAGGTTTATGTTCTGGTCTCTGGAAAGCATCGAGACAACTTGTATTCTACCTCATACCTGCTTTTTTTTGCACTGTTTTTTTTCTTTCTCGTACTGCACTACTTTTATTTTCATTCCATGGTATATACTGTTTATATTTTGTTATTATATATTTTTTACTTTGTTATCCTTCTTTGGCTGCATGTGTGTGTTGTGTGTACTGCCGCTGCTCAAAGCGAATTGCCCCACTGAGGGATGAATAAAGGACAATCTAATCTAATCTATTGTAATAGACACTATATAAATAAAATTGAATTGAACTTAAATCAAAGGAAGAAGTAGTTTCCAGTCAACAGACAGACAACATAATGTCAGAAGACAAGGTTCATCACACAAACGGCTAACAAGAAAAGTCACAGTTGGTTTGCAAATTACATCACTGTACTAAGCAGGCATTAGAAGTAGTCAAAGCAAATTAGTGAAGTCAGAAAAGAGATTTGATTTGGAAACACACTGTCAGGCAACCCTAAATGAGAAGCCTTGAGATATGGTCATGTATTTTGGCCATTGGCCATTAAGATTCTTGAACAGAACATAATCCTCTCTTTTGGTCTTGCAATAAATTACTATGGTCTTCATTTGACAAATAAAAATGCTTGTCAGAAAACTCTTTCATTTAACCTGGAAATAATCTTCCAGGAAACAACATCTAAAATCATGCATTCACAAGTATGGGCTGTCCACGACCCTTGGGGGAAATCATAATCAGTGCTTGATGTGCAAAAGAGAAAACTTTATATGATATGATGAAATGCAAGGTGTGTTCATCCAGACAAATGTATTATGACAAAACCTTCTTTACAAGTGTCACTTAAACAAATGTGTCATACATTGACCTCAAAAGAACGCTTAAGGTCAGGGTATGACACACTCTGGCCTCAAAGCTTGGTACAAAATATTCTCTTTTAGAAGATCCTATTTGGTTTTTGCATTTGTTCAACTTGCTCCCTTCCTTGTGGAGGATAATGAGGAGTATCAACAGACAAAGTGTAGTGAACAAACACTGGATGATATGTCATCATATAAAAAAGATCTTTGCAAGATAATTACTATTATAATTCCTCACATTGATTTTACATTGACATTTTGAATAGAAATACACAAAACTAAATAGAAGTCACTCTGCTTAAAATAAGTAAACAAATGTGTGATGTGATGGACATTTTTTTGTTTGTTTTGCTTTTATTCAATTCAATTTTGTTTATATAAAGACCCAGAGCATGTCCCCCGAACATTTATTACATAACCAATGACAGGTTAAAACTCCCCTAGCGGGAGAAACTCTTTCTCAGAAAAGTGACCAAAAAAACCTCCCTTTACGAAGGACAAGATATATTAATAGTCTTTATCCATTAGCTGGAGTACGAGTGTTCCATGTACATATAAACTGATCCATGGTTAGTGGATGTACTACAGAGACAACTACATAAACATGTGTAGACAGCAGACACTGAGTTCAATTCAATTAGATTATTACAACAGAAGTTGTCTCTAGGATCTTTCCAGAAACCCAGAACATGACCCCCCAAGCAATTATTACATAAACAACATAAACAATGGCAGGTAAAAACTCCCCTTTAGGAGGAAGAAACCTGGACCAGGACCTGGATCATAAGGGGGTAGAAACCTGGACCAGGACCTGGATCATAAGGGGGTAGAAACCTGGACCAGGACCTGGATCATAAGGAGAAACCTGGACCAGGACCTGGATCATAAGGAGAAACCTGGACCAGGACCTGGATCATAAGGGGGTAGAAACCTGGACCAGGACCTGGATCATAAGGGGGTATAAACCTGGACCAGGACCTGGATCATAAGGGGGGTATAAACCTGGACCAGGACCTGGATCATAAGGGGGTAGAAACCTGGACCAGGACCTGGATCATAAGGGGGTATAAACCTGGACCAGGACCTGGATCATAAGGGGGGTATAAACCTGGACCAGGACCTGGATCATAAGGGGGTAGAAACCTGGACCAGGACCTGGATCATAAGGGGGGTATAAACCTGGACCAGGACCTGGATCATAAGGGGGGTAGAAACCTGGACCAGGACCTGGATCATAAGGGGGTATAAACCTGGACCAGGACCTGGATCATAAGGGGGGTATAAACCTGGACCAGGACCTGGATCATAAGGGGGTAGAAACCTGGACCAGGACCTGGATCATAAGGAGAAACCTGGACCAGGACCTGGATCATAAGGGGGTAGAAACCTGGACCAGGACCTGGATCATAAGGGGGTAGAAACCTGGACCAGGACCTCGATCATAAGGGGGTAGAAACCTGGACCAGGACCTGGATCATAAGGGGGTAGAAACCTGGACCAGGACCTGGATCATAAGGGGGGTAGAAACCTGGACCAGGACCTCGATCATAAGGGGGGACCCTCCTGCCGGAGGCCAGACTGGGGTGGTCAGAGTGTGGGAGCACAGGTCAGGAGGTCACCAGACATCCACACAGGCAGGTGGAAGCAGCAGTGGGATGATCAGAGGTGGGGACTGCAGGTCAGCATGCAGCTCCTGAAGCTCTGGCCTGCAAACCTGCATAGAAGAGAAAAGGAGGAGGAAGACCAGAACAACAAACTACAAGTACAATGGGGAACGATGATGGTTATGAGATACAGGTACTTGTAATTAATAAATGTGGATTGAGCTGAACAAAGAAAGAGAAAACAAGGAGACAAGGAGGGGTGAGGGGCACCGCTAAGTGGATCATGTTGGTGTCCCCCTGCAGCGTAGCTCTATAGCAGCATATCTAGGATGAAGCTGTTTCAGACTAGCTGTTCTATCTTGTCCCGTAGCTGCAGCTATGAGTTCTGGCCCACACTAACGTTTACACTAACTAGAGGCTTTACTAAACACAAATGTTTTAAGTTTGGTCTTAAAGGTGGAGGTGGTGTCAGCCTCCTTAACCCCAGGCCCGGTTCTACGGGGGTGCATAAGCATTGCACCCTCAGTTTATGTGTTTGCATGCTCAGTTGAAAAGACGAAAAAAAAACTGACAAGTGTGCGCGCGTTAAGCCTGATTTATGGTTCTGCGTTAAATCGACGCAGAGCCTACGCCGTAAGGCACAGCGCAGCCTACAGCGTAGGGTACGCGGCAACGCGCACCTACGCAGTAGGCTCTGCGTTGGTTCAACGCGGAACCATAAATCAGGCTTCAGTGTCCCTCACTCATCTGCTTCCAGCAGTTTCCTGCACCAGCATGACACTGCTCTCTGCTGCTCCGTTAACACAAAGTAACGATGGATATTCAGAAGTGGTTCAAGCACAACCACGCCAGCAAGTTAGACAACGGTAGTAATGAGACAGAGACTCCCTCTCAACTTGACTGGACCACACAGGTTATATTTATTTTTGTTATTTATTTTTCTATATTTTATTTTCTGTTGCTACGCTGCAAAAACTCAAAGTCTTACCAGGAATATTTGTTCTATTTCTAGTTAAAATGTCTCATTTTTAGTCAAAAAATCTCATTACACTTAAAACAGGAGTAATTACCAGAAAAATAACTTGTTATTTGACAATTTTCCCCTGTTTCATGTAAATTTTCACTTGAAATAAGTAGAAAAATCTGCCAGTGGGACAAGATTTATCTTCTCATTACAAGCAAAACATCTTGTTCCACTGGCAGATTTTTCTACTTATTTTAAGTGAAAATCTACTTGAAACAGGTGAAAATTGTTGTTTTTTCCAGTGACGAGTCTTGTTGTGTAATGAGATTTTGAATTTTGAATTTTTGCAGTGTAGATTGTCTGATGGGTAGCCCAGACTAAATGTAGTATTTTCTTTGTTCTGCAGCAATATTGCTGCAAAAATGGACTTGAAAGACACTTTAAATATTATTGTTTGACTGGTATCATTCCACTTGAAATGGCTGTCATGTTTAGTGATGGTTTTGAGCTGTATAGATAAAATTAGTTTGAATTTCTATGTTTTATTTTCAGGGTAAGAAACATCTGTTGCTAGATTGTCTGATGGGTGAAATAGCCCAGACTAAATGTAGTATTTTCTTTGTTCTAAAGCATTTGAAATACACTTTAAATATTTTTGTTTTGCTAGTATCATTCCGCTTGAAATGATGGGAAAATGCATAATTTAGTGTTGAATAACGTGCCAGGCATGTGCCCCCCCCTCTGATCTGAGATGCAGCCCTACTCATCATTTTCTAGAACTGGCCCTGCTTAACCCAAATTGGAAGTTGGTTCCATAGTAATGGTGCCTGATAGCAGAACGCCCGCCCTCCAAATCTACATTTAGATACTCTAGGAACTACGAGTGAACCTGCACTCCGAGAACGGAGAGCTCTGTTAGGAACATAAGGCACTATCAGGTCTTGAAAATATCATGGAGCTAAGCCGTTACAATTACAATCTTGGGGAGCCAATGAAGGGATGCTAACACAGGAGAGGTGTTGTCTCTCTTCTCCACTAGGGGGCGCTATGCGTATGACCATATGGATGTGTTCAAAGCTGGACTCTGATCATACACAAGACATCTGAGGCCTCTGGGACAATGCATGACAAGAGAAAGTTGAATTTTGATGTCAAAATTTGCTGCAACATCACGGGCCAGTCCCTGGACCAAGACCCCAAAGCTTTGCAATTTACCTTCAGCAAAGGCCTCTATAGCAGAAAAAGAGTCTTGTTTTGTTGTTTATTTTTTTTTTTTTTTTGGGGGAGGGATTACGATAATAAACAGCACAATTTCAGTAGGGTCCTTGAACCCTTTGTGCTTGTACTCTAACAATAATAATCCTACTAATAATACAGTTTAAGATTAAGATTCCCAGAATATTCTAATTTTTTGAGATAGGATATTTGAGTTTTCTTAAGCTGTAAGCCATGATCAGCAATATTAAAATAATAAAATAATTGCAATAGTGGTAGTTGTTTTGTAATTAATCCAGACATTTTTGTTTTTTTAATTGCATTACAGAAAATCTATTCTAATATTCTAATTTTCTCAGACAGTCCTGTAAACAGGTAGCAAACACTAAGGTGGTCAGAGGATTGGTCTGAATAACAATAGATATAATAATAATAATAACAACAACAACAACAACAACAATAATAATAATAATAATGACTGTAATAAAGCCTGCTCTTTGTGTGGTCAGTGTTTTTGTTGTATTGACTGCCAGTTTAAATACCGGTACATGCAGTTGCTGATGAATAAGAATGTTGATGCTGATGTGAATGAGTTCCCTCTTCATTTGTACACTGCTGGTTGTAGGCCCTGGCCCTGGACTGAGAAGGAATATCTCCCTAACATGTACCTCTCTTGTTCCTTACCCCCTTTGCAAAGTATCTAATGTTTTTTTTCTTCTAATTGTTGAAAACGCAGCAGGTTGGATTAAGCCTCACTGGGCCTAGGGATTGGGGGTTGAGTTGGGGGATGGGGTGGGTGGTGCAAATGGGAGTGAAGAGGGGGAGCAAGGCATTCCAATCATTGCCAGAAATGCTTCTGCCAACCAGATAGTAGCTGGATAAGCTCCCCTGACCCCTGTGGTCAGAGAGGGCTGGGCTTCTGGGAGAATGCTGAGGGACTATCCATTGATCCCAGACCTGCTCACAATAATTACATCTGTATAAATGCACATTAACCATTCTTTAAATAAATACAATTATCGATATACATATATGTGTGTGTGTATGTGTGTGTGTGTTACGTGTGTCTTAATGTGTGTGATTTTTGAAAATCTGAATAAGAAATATGTTGCTTCGAATCCCAATTGAAAACCCACTGCTGTCAGTATCAGTGAAGTCCTGACTCCAGTCCATGTTTTCATTCTCTCACTCTTTGTTGGGGTGATTACCCTGCTTTACTCCATCTCAGCATGGCCCCTTGACAACCTCACACACACACACACACACACACACACACACACACACACACACACACACACACACACACACACACACACACACACACACAGACAAACTGTAAAACATTCTCAGACGGGCTCACACTCAGAGTCTCAGGGGTCTGGCGTGGAGGACGGGTCTCTGCTCTAGGACGGGTCTCTGCTCTAGGACGGGTCTCTGCTCTAGGACGGGTCTCTGCTCTAGGACGGGTCTCTGCTCTAGGACGGGTCTCTGCTCTAGGACGGGTCTCTGCTCTAGGACGGGTCTCTGCTCTAGGACGGGTCTCTGCTCTAGGACGGGTCTCTGCTCTAGGACGGGTCTCTGCTCTAGGACGGGTCTCTGCTCTAGGACGGGTCTCTGCTCCAGGTACTAACGTGCTGCAGCCCAGACGGAGCACGCTGGATGAAACCTGCTCAACGACAGCATCCTCTTACGGGAATAACCACCAACACTATGGAGTTGGGAAGAGTTTGGTCCAGACATCAGAGGATGGTGCTGGTCACAATGATGATGTTCAAACTGGGTAAGTTATCATTTGCAATGATCCACCATGAGTAGTTGACCCTTATATCAGATCAGAATTGTTGAGACAGTTTAAGTCATAAATGCCTCTAAAGCTTTGGGTTATTTATTTATGTGTGCATCGATGATCATGTATTGACGTGTACTTTTAACTCCTATCGGGACCATAATCAAATTATTATTTAAAAAACACTTAAATCGATTAATAAAAGTGAAATTAGCCTTAAAATACAAGACTATAAACTATTGAATACGATAAAGAGTCAGAACCTTTTACTCATTCATTTTGTGTGTTTTTACATAGAACAGGATAAAAGATACTGTTGGTAAAGTGAAAGGCAAGAAATGGATCTTTATAAAGAAAGTTAAAATAGAATGAATTTTTTCCTCATATTGTAGTTATGAAACAAAGGATTTTTTTGAGTTCTTCAAACCACTGAAGTAACTAATTGAACAATATGTAGTACGTTTGGTAGCATGTGAAGGCCAGTCCCAGTGTGTGTATGGGGGGGGTGAGGTCAGTCAGCCCTAACCACTATACTGACCCATTTTTTGCACTTGTGTAATCCATAGTTTGTTTAAATGGTGGAACAGCCAAGGATTGGCTATGGATGACATTGTTAAAGATCACCATGGTAACAGGCTGAGCGTCCGCCCTCACAGCTCCACTTCTTTTTCTTGTTTCAGCGTTGACTGGGAGGGTGGATGGGTATTAAGAAGCATGGAAACAGAACTGGCACTCTGCTCTCATGTTTTAAAGAATTAGACAGCAGAAAGCAAATATGGTACTTTCATGTTTAGGTTTTGATGAGAAGATGCCTGGTGTTGTATGAAAAAGGGTTTGACCAGAGAAAAAAGAAGACAAAAGAAAGTTTTTATAAACAGTTTCAAAAGTTGAGGGAATGCAGGACTTTTACCTTGAACATGTAAACCTAATGAACCTACGAATGTTTAAAAAAAGCCAAAGTCTACCTTTAATCTTCCTTATTGGCCTCTTATCGTGAGCACCATTATCTTCAGACATACAGGGACGAGACAAGTGCTTTTGTCACAATAGTATCAGGTTGTCAAGGACCCTTTGTGCCCATTTTCTTCTGTAAAGCAAAGCAGCCACCTGCCATAGTGATTAAATAAAGTTTTACTGACATCAACTTGCTAGCCAACTGTCGCTGGTTCACAATGTTGTTACATTTTCTGCCCTCCAGCACGACTTTCAGTTGGTTTTGTGTTGCTGTTACTATGAATTAAAAGAAACAGTTTACCTCCTGACTTTTTACACTTGCCAAAAAGAAATGATATTTGAAGTCACAGACTTTACGCCATATCTGTAGGAATACTATCTGGTCTGAATATGCAGCATGTTCGTAAATGGCTCTAACCTTATCTACTTCTATTTACCGTACTTTAGTAATAGTGGGACTGTATTTTTCTTCAAAATGTTGCTAATGTTTAGGTGTTAGTTCACAGGTTATGCCATATTTGATTAAACTCTATTATTCTGTCCATCTCCACTAATTTGCTAGCTGACCAATAATTGAAGTACTGACCCTGTTAACCTGAACCCATAAACTGTGTATCAAAAGTACTTTCCATATGAATCACATGTACATGTTTGAGGGTGTAAAAACCTTTTATGTATTTATTTTTTATATTTATAAAAAAGTGTAAAACATGCTATTAAAAAAAACATGGAGGAAACTTTGCTGATTCTGGTCTTGCCCAGGACACTTTTGAAAAACACATTTCCATGATGTTGGATGAAGGTAAAACATTCCACGTGAGTCAGTTAGCTGAGTGATAAACCGGCCCCCCTCAGAGACAAACTCATGTCTCTAGTGTGTATCAACAGTTTGATCCTGACATCCTTATTCCCGCTAACACCCGGCTTCTCTGCTCAGCGTTGCTGTTGGTTTAAATGCTGGTACCAGTCAGCGCCGGGATCAGACCTGTCTGGTTATGATCTATGAAGTCTGTGACAGGCCGGTGGGTGGAGGCGTAACTGTTATCAGTTCCCTGGAATGTGTGAGGGCTTGGCTGGGTTTGGATGAAAGAGTGAAGAGTGAGGAATCCCTTGCTGCCTTTTAGACCCCTTTATTAGGATTCAAGAGATTGTATATAAGAATAAGGTTTATTGCTTTAACTGAATTCAAATTCAACCCCATGTTTAATGATGTGATGATGATGGTATCAAACATCATCCCTTGTGACCAAAAATATAGTTTTTCATTCTTAATGCGTTTTTTTACACCTACAAAGATGATGACTATATGTAGCCCACTATAAGACCCAACTAATCTCTCCAGGAGAAAGGGCAGTGTAATAAATTTGCATTTACAGATATAATTTAGTCATTTAGAGCTTAAATGAGCCTTTGGTACAATAGTAAACTATGTCATATAATCTTAAAAAATCATGTTGTAGGACAGCCAGATCTTGTTTTAAACTGTTGTCATAAGCTTTTTGAGATTCACTTGCACAGTTTTCTCTCTCCCAAAGAATGTCATAAAGGTTTTTCAAGTTTTTCAGCTAAAGGTACTTGGTCTCTGTTAATTTGTAGCTGTTAATACCTCCTCTCATCTTTTATTCTTGTTCAAACATTTGAATGTAAATAAAATAAATATCAGTCTTTCTCATTTTTGCTTTTTTACAGTAAAGTAAAGACCATTACACCTATAATACTACCATGCATTTACATATTTGTTGATGAGGCATTCAGTTTTACAAGGGGAATTCTTCTATTCAAAGTTTGAATAGACACATCCCCTAGCCGAATATAAAACTGTCCTTTTCAAGCCTAGCGCTTACGCAATATTGTTGTTTAATAACTGGTCATATATGACCATTTATGGTTGTTTGTTTTAATCATGAAGTATAATAACTTGTGACTTGTTTATCCTGGGCAGGGATCCCGATACCGATACTGGTATCGGTATCGGGGCCGATACTGCTCTTAAATACTTGTACTCGCAAAAGTTCTCCGATACCGCGCACCGATACCACTTCATTGTTGTTGTAGTTACTGATTATCGACTCTAGGGGGAGATGTTGAGCCGCCCGGCTCCCCGGGTGAGTGTGCATCCGCCGCCGAGCCGCCACTGCTCAGCCAGCTGTTCCCTGTTTCAGTTTGTTCTATCTTCCTTAATTATACAAACTGGACGGTTGCGTATTACCCTTACTCACAGGGAACTTTATTAAACACTCCACGTAACTCACAGTACAACGTGGTCTCATCGCAGGAACATGAACTGAGCATGTGCGGGTTTTACTGGTGGATCGCAACCAACTTTAAGGAGCGAGTGTGTAACATCATTTCATTTAGCCTGTTTTTAAATTCTATTTGATTGTTTATGTTGTTTCACACGGACGGCTTCAGGTGAAGCACCGCACATTCTCAGTTGATGTTCCTGCGATGAGACTAAAGCGCGGAGGAAAGCCCGGCCGGCTGAGTTTTGTTTAAAATTGAATTTCTGTTGCAAATAAAACCTGTCTTCCAATTCATTGCATTTTTCATTGCATTTTTAGCCTAGTTATTTTTGTGGTAGAAGTATCGGATCGGTACTCAGTATCGCAGAGTACACAAATTAAAATACTCGTACTCGTACTCGGTGTGAAAAAAATGGTATTGGGGCATACCTAATTCTTGGTGAAGCACAGTAACAAAATGTTTGACATATTTTAAAAGTTAGATCTTCGTACACAACATTTTTCTATAAATTAGCTTGTGTTGGTGTTTTTTTGTAATCGAGTACTAGTGAAACAAGTGAGGCACCTGATGATTAGTACATATTTGTATTGGAAATCAGGTTTTGTCAAATGACAGGGAAGTACTGTGAACTGTGAACTGTGAAAATCACAGTTACTGAATGAATAAGAAATTGATTTGCTTTTTTAGATTAGATAAGACTAGATTCCCCTTTATTGTTACAAAAAACATAAGAAAGACGACAGGGACATACAGTGGGGCAAAAAAGTATTTAGTCACACACCAGTTGTGCAAGTACTCCCACTTAAAAAGATGATAGAGGCCTGTAATTTTCATCACAGGTATATCTCAACTATAAGAGACAAAATGAAAAAAAAAACAACCCAGAAAATTACATTGTCTTCTTAAAGAATGTATTTGCAAATTATAGTGGAAAATAAGTATTGGGTCAATAACAAAAGTTAATCTCAATACTTTTTTATAAACCCTTTGTTGGTAATGACAGAGGTCAAATGTTTTTCTGTAAGTCTTCACAAGGTTTCCACACTGTTGCTGGTATTTTGATCCGTTCCTCCATGATCTCCTCTAGAACAGTGATTGGTCCGTTCCTCCATGATCTCCTCTAGAGCAGTGATTGGTCCGTTCCTCCATGCAGATCTCCTCTAGAGCACTGATTGGTCCATTCCTCCATGCAGATCTCCTCTAGAGCAGTGATTGGTCCGTTCCTCCATGCAGATCTCCTCTAGAGCAGTGATTGGTCCGTTCCTCCATGCAGATCTCCTCTAGAGCAGTGATTGGTCCGTTCCTCCATGCAGATCTCCTCTAGAGCAGTGATTGGTCCGTTCCTCCATGATCTCCTCTAGAACAGTGATTGGTCCGTTCCTCCATGATCTCCTCTAGAACAGTGATTGGTCCGTTCCTCCATGATCTCCTCTAGAGCAGTGATTGGTCCGTTCCTCCATGCAGATCTCCTCTAGAGCAGTGATTGGTCCGTTCCTCCATGATCTCCTCTAGAGCAGTGATTGGTACGTTCCTCCATGATCTCCTCTAGAGCAGTGACTGGTCCGTTCCTCCATGATCTCCTCTAGAGCAGTGACTGGTCCGTTCCTCCATGATCTCCTCTAGAGCAGTGACTGGTCCGTTCCTCCATGCAGATCTCCTCTAGAGTCGTGATTGGTCCGTTCCTCCATGTAGATCTCCTCTAGAGCAGTGATTGGTCCGTTCCTCCATGTAGATCTCCTCTAGAGCAGTGATTGGTCCGTTCCTCCGTGCAGATCTCCTCTAGAGCAGTGATTGGTCCGTTCCTCCGTGCAGATCTCCTCTAGAGCAGTGATTGGTCCGTTCCTCCGTGCAGTTCGCCTCTAGAGCAGTGATTGGTCCGTTCCTCCATGTAGATCTCCTCTAGAGCAGTGATTGGTCCGTTCCTCCGTGCAGATCTCCTCTAGAGCAGTGATTGGTCCGTTCCTCCATGATCTCCTCTAGACCAGTGATTGGTCCGTTCCTCCATGATCTCCTCTAGAGCAGTGATTGGTCCGTTCCTCCATGCAGATCTCCTCTAGAGCAGTGATTGGCCCGTTCCTCCATGATCTCCTCTAGAGCAGTGATTGGTCCGTTCCTCCATGCAGATCTCCTCTAGAGCAGTGATTGGTCCGTTCCTCCATGCAAATCTCCTCTAGAGCAGTGATTGGTCCGTTCCTCCATGCAGATCTCCTCTAGAGCAGTGATTGGTCCGTTCCTCCATGATCTCCTCTAGAGCAGTGATTGGTCCGTTCCTCCATGCAGATCTCCTCTAGAGCAGTGATTGGTCCGTTCCTCCATGATCTCCTCTAGAGCAGTGAATGGTCCATTCCTCCATGCAGATCTCCTCTAGAGCAGTGATTGGTCCGTTCCTCCATGATCTCCTCTAGAGCAGTGATTGGTCCGTTCCTCCATGATCTCCTCTAGAGCAGTGATTGGTCCGTTGCTCCATGATGTCCTCTAGAGCAGTGATTGGTCCGTTCCTCCATGCAGATCTCCTCTAGAGCAGTGATTGGTCCGTTCCTCCATGATCTCCTCTAGAGCAGTGATTGGTCCGTTCCTCCATGATCTCCTCTAGAGCAGTGATTGGTCCGTTCCTCCATGCAGATCTCCTCTAGAGCAGTGATAGGTCCGTTCCTCCATGATCTCCTCTAGAGCAGTGAATGGTCCGTTCCTCCATGCAGATCTCCTCTAGAGCAGTGATTGGTCCGTTCCTCCATGATCTCCTCTAGAGCAGTGATTGGTCCGTTCCTCCATGCAGATCTCCTCTAGAGCAGTGATTGGTCCGTTCCTCCATGATCTCCTCTAGAGCAGTGATTGGTCCGTTCCTCCATGATCTCCTCTAGAGCAGTGATTGGTCCGTTCCTCCATGCAGATCTCCTCTAGAGCAGTGATTGGTCCGTTCCTCCATGATCTCCTCTAGAGCAGTGATTGGTCCGTTCCTCCGTGATCTCCTCTAGAGCAGTGATGTTTTGGGGCTGTCGCTGGGCAACACGGATTTTCAACTCCCTCCAAAGATTTTCTATGGGGTTGAGATCTGGAGACTGGCTAGGCCACTCCAGGACCTTGAAATGTTTCTTATGAAGCCACTCCTTCGTTGCCCGGGTGATATGTTTGGATCATTGTCCTGCTGAAAGACCCAGCCACGTTTCATCTTCAATGTCCTGCTGATGGAAGGAGGTTTTCACTCAAAATCTCACGATACAGCTCAGCCAGCTCAGCCGCCATGTGTTGGAGTTCACCCCGGTGAACGAGAGGGTCGCTTCCCTGCGCCTTCGGGTCGGGGATAGGTCTCTCACTGTTGTTTGTGCCTACGGGCCGAACAGCAGTGGGGAGTACCCGGCCTTCTTGGAGTCCCTGGGAGGAGTACTGGATAGTGCTCCAACTGGTGACTCCATTGTTCTACTGGGGGACTTCAACGCTCACCTGGGCAATGACAGTGATACCTGGAGAGGCGTGATTGGGAGGAACGGCCTCCCCGATCTGAACCCGAGTGGTGTTTTGTTGTTGGACTTCTGTGCGAGTCACAGTTTGTCCATCACGAACACCATGTTCAGGCATAAGGGTGTCCATCAGTGCACGTGGCACCAGGACACCCTAGGCCGGAGGTCAATGATCGACTTTGTTGTCGTTTCATCTGACCTTCGGCCGCATGTCTTGGACACTCGGGTGAAGAGAGGGGCTGAGCTGTCAACTGATCACCACCTGGTGGTGAGTTGGATGCGCTGGCGGAGGAGGAGGTTGGACAGACCGGGCAGACCCAAACGGATTGTGAGGGTCTGTTGGGAACGTCTGGCTGAGCCCTCTGTCAGGGACATCTTCAACTCCCACCTCCGGGAGAGCTTCTCTCGGATCCCGGGGGAGGCGGGGGACATCAAGTCTGAGTGGACCATGTTCTCTGCCTCCATTGTCAACGCGGCGGCTCGAGGCTGCGGACGCAAGGTCTCCGGTGCCTGTCGTGGCGGCAATCCTAGAACCCGGTGGTGGACACCGGAAGTACAGGATGCCGTCAGACTGAAGAAGGAGTCCTACCGGGCTATGTTGGCCGGTGGGACTCCTGACGCAGTAGATAGGTACCGGCAGGCCAAGCGGGCCGCGGCTCGGGCAGTCTTGGAGGCAAAAACTCGGGTCTGGGAGGAGTTCGGGGAGGCCATGGAGGAGGACTTTCGGTCGGCCTCGAGGAAATTCTGGAGGACCGTTCGGCGCCTCAGAAGGGGGAAGCAGTACTCTGCCGGCACCATTTATGGTGCTGGTGGGGAGCTGTTGACCTCGACTGGGGACATTGTCGGACGGTGGAAGGAATACTTTGAGGATCTCCTTAACCCGACTGACATGCCTTCCACTGAGGAAGCAGAGGGTTGGGGCTTGGAGGCGTGCTCATCCATCACCCAAGCCGAGGTCACCGAGGTGGTTCGTAAGCTCCTCGGTGGCCGGGCACCGGGGGTGGATGAGATTCGCCCTGAGTACCTCAAGTCTCTGGATGTCGTAGGGCTGTCTTGGCTGACACGCCTCTGCGACATTGCATGGAGGAAGGGGACAGTACCGCTGGGGTGGCAAACCGGGGTGGTGGTCCCTCTGTTTAAAAAGGGGGACCGGAGAGTGTGTTCCAACTACAGGGGGATCACACTTCTCAGCCTCCCGGGGAAAGTCTACGCCAGGGTACTGGAGAGGAGATTACGGCCGATAGTCGAACCTCGGATTCAGGAGGAACAATGCGGTTTTCGTCCCGGTCGTGGAACACTGGACCAGCTCTATACCCTCCGCAGGGTGCTCGAGGGTTCATGGGAATTTGCCCAACCAGTCTACATGTGTTTTGTGGATCTGGAGAAGGCATTTGACCGTGTCCCTCGTGCCATTCTGTGGGGGGTGCTGAGTGAGTATGGAGTCCGGGGCCCTCTACTAAGGGCTGTCCGGTCTCTGTATGATCGAAGCAGGAGTCTGGTTCGCATTGCCGGCAGTAAGTCAGACTTGTTCCCGGTGCATGTTGGACTCCGGCAGGGCTGCCCTTTGTCACCGGTCCTGTTCATAATTTTTATGGACAGGATTTCTAGGCGCAGCCAGGGGCCGGAGGGGATCCGGTTTGGGAACCTCAGGATTTCATCTCTGCTTTTTGCAGATGATGTTGTCCTGTTGGCTTCATCAGACCGGGACCTCCAGCATGTGCTGGGGCGGTTTGCGGCCGAGTGCGACGCGGCAGGGATGAGAATCAGCACCTCCAAGACCGAGGCCATGGTTCTCAACCGGAAAAGGGTGGCATGCCTTCTCCGGGTGGGTGGAGAAGTCCTGCCTCAGGTGGAGGAGTTCAAGTATCTCGGGATCTTGTTCACGAGTGAGGGAACAATGGAGCGTGAGATTGACAGGCGGATCGGTGCAGCGTCCGCAGTAATGCGGTCGATGTACTGGACCGTCGTGGTGAAGAGGGAGCTGAGTCGAAAGGCGAAGCTCTCGATTTACCGGTCAATCTACGCCCCTACCCTCACCTATGGTCATGAACTTTGGGTAGTGACCGAAAGGACAAGATCGCGGATACAAGCGGCCGAGATGAGTTTCCTCCGCAGGGTGGCTGGACGCTCCCTTAGAGATAGGGTGAGGAGTTCGGTCACCCGGGAGGAGCTCGGAGTCGAGCCGCTGCTCCTTCACATTGAGAGGAGTCAGCTGAGGTGGCTTGGGCATCTGTACCGGATGCCTCCTGGACGCCTCCCTAGGGAGGTGTTCCAGGCATGTCCCACCGGGAGGAGACCCCGGGGAAGACCCAGGACACGCTGGAGAGACTATGTCTCTCGGCTGGCCTGGGAACGCCTCGGACTCCCCCCGGAAGAGCTGGAGGAGGTGTCTGGGGTGAGGGAAGTCTGGGCATCCCTGCTGAGGCTGCTGCCCCCGCGACCCGGTAACGGATAAGCGGGAGAAGATGAGTGAGTGAGTGAGTGAGTGATCTCACGATACATGGCCCCATTCATTCTTTACCTTACACAGATCAGTCGTCCTGGTCCCTTTGCAGAAAAACATCCCCAAAGCATGATGTTTCCACCCCCATGCTTCACAGTAGGTTAGGTGTTCTTTGGATGCAACTCAGCTTTCTTTCTCCTCCAAACACGACAAGTTGTGTTTCCACCAAAAAGTTCTATTTTGGTTTCATCTGACCATATAACATTCTCCCATTCCTCTTCTGCATCATCCCAATGCTGTCTAGCAAACTTCAGACGGGCCTGGACATGTCCTGTCTTCAGCAGGGGAACGTCTGGCCCTACAGGATCTAAGTCCCTGGTGGCGTAGTGTGTTACCGTATTTTCGCGACCATAAGGCGCACATTTTTTTTTTTTTTTTTTTTAAATGTGCCGGGCGCCTTATGAAACGGTGCGCCGTGTCTATTACCTGAATTACGGTAATGTAAGGCCGGCCACCATGAGAACGGTAAAAAGAGAAGGGGGCGGGTGAAGCCCCCCGTGGTTTGCGGACGTGAATGAGACCATCCACAGACGTTAAAGGGGGAAGGGGGGGGTGTGAAGCACCCGTGGTTTGCGGACGTGATTGAGGGGGAAGGGGGGGTGTATAAAGGGACAGGTATGTGCTTCACGCAGAACATTGTTGTCTTAACAACCCTGAAGATGGCAAAGAGACACGCTTATGAAGCACAGTTCAAGCTGAAGACGATCAGCTACGCAGAGCAACACGGGAATCGAGCAGCCGCGAGAGAATATAAGATCAACGAGTCTATGGTTCGCAAGTGGAGGAAGCTGGAAAATGAATTGCGGCAGGTGAAGAAAACGCAGCTGAGCTTCCGCGGACACAAGGCGAGATGGCCCGACTTGGAGGAAAGATTGGAGCGGTGGGTGATCGAGCAAAGAGCGAGTGGAAGGAGTGTTTCAACGGTCACCATCCGACGGAAAGCAGTAGCGCTGGCGGAGGAGATGGAAATTGAACATTTTCACGGAGGTCCGTCCTGGTGTTTTCGGTTCATGAAGCGGTGCCATCTTTCCATCCGGGCCAGGACAACAGTAGCGCAGCAACGCCCGGCAGATTACTTGGAAAAGATGGAGAGCTTCCACTCATTCTGTAGCCGACACATAACCGAGAAACACATCCACCCCAGCCACATCACGAACATGGACGAGGTCCCGCTGACCGGACGACATCCCGGTTAACCACACGGTGGAGAGGACGGGAGCCAGCACGGTCGGGATCCGCACAACGGGGCATGAGAAGTCCTCATTTACCGTAGTGCTTGCCTGCAGCGCTGATGGACGAAAACTGCAGACGATGGTCATTTTTAAAAGAAAAACGTTGCCTAAAGAGACTTTTCCAGCCGGGATCAAAATAAGGGCAAATGAAAAGGGCTGGATGGATGAGGGGATGATGATCGAGTGGCTGAAGCAGGTCTATGTGCGGCGACCAGGTGGTTTTTTCCACACATCACCATCGCTGCTGATCTGTGACTCTATGCGCGCCCATCTCACATACAGTGTAAAAAAAGAAGTTAAAAACATGAACCCTGTGCTGGCTTTTATTCCGGGAGGTCTGACGAAGGAACTCCAACCGCTGGATGTCGGTGTGAACCGGCCATTCAAGGTGAGGCTGCGGGCGGCGTGGGAGAGATGGATGACTGGCGGGGAGCACAGCTTCACCAAGAGCGGACGGCAGCGCCGGGCAAGTTATGCCACAGTTTCCACATGGATTGTTGATGCGTGGGCTAATATATCTGCTGGGACTGTTGTTCGGGCGTTTGCAAAAGCCGGCATTTCAGAGGGGCCGCATGATCGTGTCGACACAGAAACTGACTCTGAAAGCGAGGAATATGGGACTGGCGCAGCTGAATTAGCAGAACTGTTTAATGCAGAAACAGAAGATGAAGAGTTTGAAGGATTTGCTTGATGTGTACGGTAAAGTGAAATAAAATACAATCAAACTAAGTTTTACTCCCGCTTTATTTTTTAAATAAGCACACTTGTGTGTGTGTGTTCTGTGTTCTGCAGCGCGTGTGACGCGCGCTGCTCCAGCCCGACTTCCAGGTTCCCAAAGCGGGATCAGATCGAATTCTCCTGGTTCCCACAAGCTTTGGGAGCAGGGATTTCAGGGGTCTGTCCCAGGTCGGATCAACTTCACCCTGCGAGATTTTCAGGCAAATCTGTCAGTTTGATCACCGGTAACCGAGATGCAGAGGATGCGCTCAGGAGCCGCCAGGCTCCCGCCGTGGGTTTGCAGGGCCAGGGCGCACCATCCCCGGGGCAGATCCGGCTGAAATGCCGCTGGTCTTTCCCCGGGAGCCCCTGCTCCCAGTACAGGTGGGTTCCTTCGGTCCCGGCCGGTCGGAACCGGTCACATTCCCGGTTAAAGCCGCTGTGATGCGCACTGCTCCACCCCGCCGGGGAGAGACGGGCTCTGCGCGGTGGAGGATCCGCACAACGGGGTATGAAAAGTTTATTTACTGTTGTGCAGAAAGTGACTGACACCGAGGAAATTCGGACTGGCGCAGCTGAATTAGCGGAGCTCTTTAATGCAGAAACAGAGGTTTTGCTCCTGCTCTATTTTTTAAATAAGCACACTTGTGTGCTTGTGTGTGCGTTCTGCATGTGTGTGCATTCTGCAGCGGGTGTGTGTGTTTTGCAGCGGGCGTGTGTTTTGCGACGCGCGTGTGTGCAGCTCTGCTCTGTAGACTGCGCCTTTTGGGTCGGTGCGCCGTATGTGTGTTTTAAATCTAAAAATGACACACAAAAATGAGGGTGCGCCTTTCCACACGGTGCGACGAATGGTCGCGAAAATACGGTACTGTGATTCTTGTGATCATTTTTACCCCCCGGGGTGAGATTTTGGAGCCCCAGGTGGAGGGAGATTATCAGCGTCTTGTATGTCTTCGATTTTCTAATAATTGCTCCACAGTTGATTTATTCACACCAAGCTGCTACCTATTGCAGATTCAGTCTTCCCAGCCTGGTGCAGATCTACAACTGTGTTTCTAACATCCTTTGACAGCTCTTTGGTCTTGGCCATAGTGGAGTTTGGAGTGTGGCTGTTTGAGGTTGTGGACAGGTGTCTTTTATACTGATAACCAGTTAAAACAGGTGCCATTAATACAGGTAACAAGTGGAGGACAGTGGAGCCTCTTGAAGAAGAAGTTACAGGTCTGTGAAAGATAGAAATATTGCTTGTTTGTAGGTGACCAAATACTTATTTTACGCAGGAATTTACCAATTAGCTCAGGTGGTCCGAATCCCGCTCCGTCCCAGTTGCTGTCGTAGTGTCCTTGGGCAAGACACCTTACCCACCTTGCCCCGTGTGAACGTGTTTGAATGTGTATGAATGTTGGTGGTTGTCGGAGCGATATGGCAGCCACGCTTCTGTCAGTCTGCGGGGCAGCTGTGGCTACAAACGTGGCAGCTGGCACGACCGGGGAGGATGTGTATGAATGAATAATGGTCTCTGTAAATCTCTAGGTGCCTTGAGGGGCGCTATATAAAACCAAGCTATTATTATATAAAACCAAGCAATGTGATTTCGTGGATTCTTTCCCCCCATTCTGTCTTTCATAGTTGAAGTGAACCTATTTACAGGCCTCTCTCATCTTTTTAAGTGGGAGAACTTGCACAATTGGTACTTTTTTGCCCCACTACATAATAATAATAATAATAATAATGATAATTAAAGCTGCAAGCAGCGATGAACGGGCCCTCGCACCCATGTGCACGTTCAGGCTGCAGTGGAAGCACTTGTATGACTTGCATGTAGATTCTTCAGGCCTGGACATTTAGCAGATGACACCACCCACGACTCTCTATATCAAACCATTCAAAAGTTATGGCAGAAAGTAGGAACTATCAAATATGGACCAATCAGATGAAGGGGGGGGGGGGGGGCGCTTTTTGGCGTCTATCGTTGCCACGGTAAGCTTTTGACTAAGAAAAGTAATGCTCATCTTCGCAGGATGGAGACACACATTTTGATGTATAACACACCTGGGTGCACGTTACGGTTCGGACGAAGAAACGGCCGAAGAAATGGCATACATTTCGCCAAAATTACACAATTAATTCAGAATGGCCGACTTCCTGTTTGGTTTCAGCCATGGCGCCAAGAGACTTTTCTTTAAGTTGCGACATGCATTTTGTGCATGTACGTCAAACCGTATTGTGGGGCTTGAGGCACAAATTTTTCTAGGGGGCGCTGTTGATCCATTAGGCCACACCCATTAATGCAAATCATTAAATATCACATTTTTCGCCAGGCCTAGCTTGCGTGCAAAATTTGGTGACTTTTGGGGGACTTTAGGGGGGCAAAAAGGCCCTCATTTCGTCGGAAGAAGGAAAAATTAAAAAATAAAAATTCCTACAATAGGGCCTTCGTCAGTGCTCGGACCCTAATAATAATAATAATAATAATAATAATAATAATGATAATAATAATAATAACAATAATAATAATAATAATAATAATAATAATAATAATAATAATAATAATAATAATAATATTTCAGTTTCAGAGTTTGAATATAGACATAGAATATAGAAGTAATATTCTTTTCTTTCTTTTGTTTCTTTCATTCCAGGCTTACTGTGCACCGCAGCTGCAGACAAGTGTTTGTCATCTCCATGCAACAATGGTGCAACATGTCTTGACCACCTGGGTGACTATGTTTGTGTGTGTCCCAAAGCACCTGTGTATTACAGTGGCAAAAACTGTGATGAACTACATGATGCCTGCATTACAGTACCTTGTGCTAACTGTACCAGCACACCTGGGACCGATGAGTTCAGCTGCAACTGCCCAGATGGCTTCACAGGGCTAAACTGTGACCAGAATGTAGATGAATGTCAGAGCAGCCCCTGCCAGGGTGCTAAGTCCTATTGTGTTGACGGCGTCAATGGCTATACATGTCAGTGTCCCGCTGGACTGGCTGGGAAAGACTGCCAGGATAATATGAGCATTTGTTCAGTAGAAACATGCCAGAATGGTGGCTCCTGCATGGACATTCCTGACAGTGGGCCCCGGTGCCAATGTGCTGCTGGGTACCAGGGCACAAACTGTGAGGAGAATATTGATGAATGCCAGTCTGACCCCTGCCAAAATGGAGCCATCTGTAAAGATGGAGTCAATGGCTACCAGTGTTTCTGTGTTCCTGGATTTCAGGGTTACAACTGTGACTTGGACATCAAAGAATGTTCCTCCCAACCCTGTCAAAACAATGGAACATGTCTGGATAAAGTGGATCACTACTTGTGCGACTGTGCTCCAGGTTTTAAAGGTAATACTGTATTTTTAGGGATTCACTCTTGCACTTATCTTGCAGAAATCAATTTATTTGCTGTAAAGATGTCAATGGCTGCCAAAATTGAAAAAGTAAACCCCCCAAAAAAATCAAACCACAAAAAACATTGATAACTGCTTATACCAGGATTTTATGGGAACGTTTGCTGCATCTGCATGAGATGGTTAAATGGTCAAGATATTTGACATATGGATATGTAAAAATATGTTAATATTAGAACAATATCGTCCTAAAATTTTGCATTGAATCCCCCATTCTACATTTGATCACAATGATTTTTTACTATGTTTTTGTTGTGAAGAAAATATATAACAAGATGTGACAGAAATACACAAGGGCTTTGAAAACAACAATAATGTAGTTAATGATGTCACACCCACTTCCTGTCGTGTTTTTTGTAGCAGGGTGTGATATATGGTTCAAAGAAGCAGTTAGGATACCATTAAGGTTTTAAGGTAAATTAAAGCTGCAAGCAGCGATGAACGGGCCCTCGCACTCATGGCCACCGCCTCCATAAGCATATCAGAAATGACACCACCCACGACTTCCTATGTCAAATCAGTCAAAAGTTGTAGCAAAAAATAGGAACTATGAAATATCGACCAATCAGAAGAAGAGGTGGGGCTAATTTGCACCAATTATGGTCAAAGACGCAAAACCATGTCCGATGACACCACCCACGAGTCTTTATGTCAAACCATTCAAAAGTTATGCCGGAAAATAGGGACTATCAAATATTGACCAATCAGAAGAAGGGGCGGGGCTAATTCATGCCAATGAAGGTCAAGTACTCAATACCGAGTCCCATGACACCACCCACGAGTCTTTATGTCAAACCATTCAAAAGTTATGGCAGAGAAAATTATTCTAGGGGGCGCTGTTGAGCCATCTTGCCACGCCCGTTAATGCAAACCATCAAATATCAAATTTCTCGCCAGACCTGGCTTGCGTGCAAAATTTGGTGACTCTTGGTGCACGTTTAGGGGGGCAAAAAGGCCCTCCTTTCGTCAGAAGGAAAATAAAGAAAGAAAGAATAACAATTCCTACAGATACAATAGGGCCTTCGCTCTGTAAGTGCTCGGGCCCCTAAAGATTTGCAATGACAAATTCTACATCAAACCTGAATTTAACTACGTCATTGGTTGTTTTTGATTCAATCAACATATTATCTGATATTTGTCATTTATAGAAGTTCAAATACTTTTATATTTGTCAGTGTAACGACAATGCAGTGACAGTTATGTCTCTACCCGAGGCCACACTGTGAACAGGAATTTCCATTGGCTAGTTCAGTATATTGATCTAAGTGCAAGTTTTCAAACATGTACAAATATTCATGCAGAATGAAATCTTAATATGTAGCATGTAATGAAACTTATGAATCCACTGCAAAGTACCCATTATTTATTGCCCCAAACTTAAAAATAGTCATCATCTAAAGGTTTGAGATGTGTTAAAAGATAATAGACTGTACCAAAAATTGCAAATATCAAGGTTCAACCAGATAATGCTGTCCAAATATTGACTAAGTGTCCTTTTTTGCTGCAAGACTATTTTATTTTAATTTAATAATCATATTTGAAGTGACAGTATTCAATACCTTTGAATATCTCCATGACTTTGCAGTCTTGCTGCAATACTGTGTAGTGTTCAATTCTCACTTAGTATTTAAAGGAAAGATTTGATCTTTTACAGGATTTTTTTTCTTAAAACAGTCTGGCATCTTTGTATGTGTTGATGCAGGACAGTAAATGTGCTAAGATAATTAAGTCTGTTAACAATCTCCTGGCTTTTCTCCCTGTCATTATTGGTGTGGCACCCGGCAGGGATTAACTGTGAGCTGGAGATTGATGAGTGTGAGGTCCGACCCTGTCAGAATGGCGCGACCTGCACCGACCACGTAGCCGTGTACTCCTGTGAGTGCGTGGGAGGTTTCCAAGGCCACGACTGTGAGATTAACGTTGATGAATGTGCCAGCATGCCCTGTCTGAATAAGGGCAAGTGCATAGATCAGATAAACAGGTAAGACAATACACACACAAATGCACAAATGCATTCCATCGAAGGACAATAGACTGACTTCTATTCATTTCACTGAAGTCAGTAATTAATTATTGATAATTAGTGCCTTAACTAGCATAGGCATCAGTCACAGTGGATGTTGCGGCTTCTCTTTCCAAACTTTTGTGAGCCGCTACTGAGCGGGTCAACACAGTCAAAAACAAAAGACAGACGCAGATCCAGCGTCACTTCCAAGTTGATGCAATTTAATAATAATTCAGCAGATTATACTGTTGCAAAAAGTATCCATCAAAAGACAAAAAAAAAAAGCATCTTAATTTAATTTCTGCGATCTGCCCTTTGCGGTCAAAAAACTGTCCCGCTTCCCACTCTCACTCTCTTCCCTGCAGCTGCAGGTCATGAATCACTCATTAAATCATTAATCACTAATTAAATCACTGCAGCCGCTCTGACACAAGAAAGGAGGCGCGGAGACAAGGCAACCAACCAACAAAAAATGATTCCTTCTGAACTTATCTGTCCATAATATATATAACACAAACAACACCATGCCCCCACAAACCAATCCATATACACCTTCTTTCAAATAAAGGATTAAGTAAATAAACTATATTTAGACTAACCAAGATTAATTTTGGCCTCAACAGTGGAGAATCAGGGAGATCCCAAGTGTCCAGTGTTTCACGCTTTTAACAAATTGTAACCAAATACAAACTATTTGACACATAATTCTTTCTCGCTAAATTAACGCACTTGATTTAAGTGGAAAATCTTTTCATAGATTATAATGTTCACCCAACATTTGTAAGGGTTAAAGTAATTTATTGACCAAAGTATGAAGGACTTTATTTAATAGAGTAGGTACAATTACTGTTTATAATAGAATAATATATATATATATATAATATTATAATAGAATAATATATATATATATATATATATATATATATACAGGGCT
Organism: Cololabis saira; assembly: GCF_033807715.1. Taxonomy (NCBI): domain Eukaryota; kingdom Metazoa; phylum Chordata; class Actinopteri; order Beloniformes; family Belonidae; genus Cololabis; species Cololabis saira. The sequence goes on along the minus strand of NC_084595.1, from coordinate 47,653,608 downwards.
GTCTCAGAAAATTTGAATATTGTGATAAAAATGTCATACATTCTGGATTCATTACAAATCAACTGAAATATTGCAAGCCTTTTATTATTTTAATATTGCTGATTATGGCTTACAGTTTAAGATTCCCAGAATATTCTAATTTTTTGAGATAGGATATTTGAGTTTTCTTAAGCTGTAAGCCATGATCAGCAATATTAAAATAATAAAAGGCTTGCAATATTTCAGTTGATTTGTAATGAATCCAGAATGTATGACATTTTTGCATTACAGAAAATAAAGGACTTTATCACAATATTCAAATTTTCTGAGACAGTCCTGTATATGTATATGTGTATATATGTATATATATATATATATATATATATATATATATATATATATATATATATATATATATGTATGTATATATGTGTGTATATGTTCTACTTGTTTGTGTCTCTGTCTCTCCAGCTATGAGTGTGACTGTGAGGGGACCGGCTTCGTCGGCGACCAGTGTGAAGAGGATATTCCTGAATGCGTGTCTGATCCTTGCCAGCACGGAGCCACATGCTTAGAGGGAATCAGCCAGTACAAGTGCCTCTGCTGGGCCGGTAGGCTACACTTCCATACAACATATCAGCCACAACAAAGGCTCTGTTTCAATACTAAGTTGAAATCAGAGTATCCACGACATGCACGACTGCCAGGACATCCACACATCCTAGTACTATGAAGGCTCAAGATTCTCTGCACAAATAGGAGTGAAATAAAAGAAATGTATAAAGTGTTTTTCTGTGTTACAAGCAGTTTTGAAGAAAAAGGCAGATAGATTTGTATGAAGGACAATCAAGTGTAATCATGAGGCAGACATATTTGGTTTCTTTGTGCTGCAGTGATAAGAAATCCTGTACATGTAGAGACTGACAGGTGTGTGTTCCAACACACACACACACACACACACACACACACACACACACACACACACACACACACACACACACACACACACACACACACACACACACACACACAGCAGCACAGGCAGTCGTCTTTAAACCTGGAAAATTACACATCCCATTTTTGTGAATCACTTCATTCTTTTTTATTTTCATAATATTTCCATTCCAATTTTTTGAACATACTGTAGGTTTATAACTTACAATATGTCCAGAGAGTAGTTAGAATTTACAAAGAAATCCCTTTATAGAAATGATCATCACATGACAGCCTGACAGCATCACATGCTGACAGAACCGCTTTGATCAGGAAATGTGCATTTAGTGATGGTGCATGCTGTAAGTGGGTAGTAGTTAAAGAATTGTGTTTTTTATTTTACACTTTGAATTCCTTTACATACACTGTTGCCCATAATGTTTGAACTCTTTTTATTTACAATAATTTCATTACAAGGTTTGAAAAACCTTTTATTTCATTTTTATGGGCAACAGTGCGTAAATAAGGGGCTTATGATATTAAGAGTACAGAATATTATGTGCCACACAGAAATGAAAAGAAATTAAATGACATAATGAATGTGTGATTATGTGCACGTATATGTGTGTGCCTAGGTTACGAGGGACAGAACTGTGAGGAAGATATAAACGAGTGTGAGCTGCATCCATGTGACAATGGTGGGAGATGTTTCCAACGCTCAGACGTCCAGAACTACGGAATGCTTCTGGAACTCAGCAACAGCAGTTTCAGCTACGATGCTGCTGCTGGCTTCATCTGTCAGTGTCTGCCAGGATTCACCGGTAATCTTTACATTTGAAAACAAAAACCTACAAAGGTGCATTGTTTCTGAATCTAATTAGCAAGTCTTTGTGTAGGAGAAAACTGCTCCGTCAATGTGGACGAGTGTAATTCTGCTCCCTGTCAACACGGAGGAATCTGTCATGATGGACTGAACTCCTATCAGTGCGTGTGTCCTGATGGATTCACAGGTAGGAGGAAGCCCCTACTCTGCTCTTCTTGTCTTACCTTATGTCCTCATAAAACATGTTTTCTGATCTGCTCTTTCTTCATAAAGACCAAGGACAGACACTATTCACAGTTTACAACAGAAAAGTTGTGACTGGTTTCTGTAGGCTCACAGGCCAGAAATGTCATGCAAAGGTTGAACAGGAAAACATGGCTGTCAAGACAAAACATTCCCAAATAAATGAGTTGCTTCAAAGGCAGAGGGGGAGGTTGTACTGGAATTCATTGTTGAAACTGATTTCTAACTTAAATGTACAGACAAAGTGTTCTCAGATAAGTGCATATATATATGTATATATATATATATATATATATATATATATATATAAAATTGAGAGATTAATTAATTAAAATATGTCATTAATTAATGTAATGAATCTCTTTTTTAATTTCACCTAAAAATTGCTGAGAAAAAGCCCTCAACTTCCTTTACATTCATTACATTATTGTGGGAGATCAAAAGACTGATATATAATAATCTGCGGAATATATAACTTCTCACCATGTAAAGCAATGCTTTCATTTTATTATTTTTTCCTGCTAGCATGACATAGAGCATACAAGTGTGAGAAATATCACCTATCTTAACCGTTTTCACAATAAAATGCACACATAAGCCAACACAACACAGGTGCTTTACTTTCCTCTGCCAGTTCCAACGTGTGAGTTTCTAGCACTGGAACAGTACCAGTACTGGGGCTTGTTCATTAAACAATGTCAAAACAAAAAAAAAGATTAGCAACAAAGCTGGCCAGTTTGGTCATATTTTTGAAATGAAAGAAAAATGCTTAAAAAGAAAATGGAAAACATATTTGATTTTAGTTGTGTGGTTATAAACTTGTGCTTTTGAAATAAGTGCTGAACCTTTTAATTATGTGGAGTTGCATTACCTGGAGAATATAACCATGCATATAAATTATTTGGTTCAAAACGAAATATAAGTGAGTTTAAATTCCTCAATGGATCTCAGAACCTTGAACAAGCAATGAAGGGTTAATCCATATTCCTCATGGCTATTTAAAGCAGGCAGAGGACATTTTTCACAGCATTAATCAAAACAGGAAGAACCATATTATAAGGTGAAGTGGAAACATAAAAGCCATAGCAGAACACGTCATTAGGAGGGATTAAAGGGCATATGGTATGGAGAAGCATAGCAGAAAAACAAAGCCAATATTAAGCTACCATATGTCAGGCAACTTGTTGGACATTACATGGGGGAGTCTCCACAGAAATGTGTCAGCGGGAGAAAAGATTACAGCAGCTTTGTTGGCTTTGAGGTACTGGGGGCAGACTAATTCTAGTCTGATGAAAAAAGAACACACAATACATTTACCCAATGGAAGTACAATGTGGGTCTTTGCCAGGTTGTTTTCTATTCATGTGATGGTTTTTTACCCTTGAAACAAATATTGTGCAACAGCTGGCACAAGAGGAGACTCCATATGACATTAAGATTTGATGGTATTGACTTTGTTCTCTTGTTTGTGCTGTTTAAACAAGCTGCTAAAGTAGTCATGGTTATCCTATTAATGATGGGTGTTTGGTTGATTTTTTTGAAGTCTGATCTAAAAACTGGATATTAAAAAATATGTATGGTAAAGGTGTGCACTAATGCAGAAACATGTAGAAAAATGCCATTGCGAGACACTTTTACACTGATTTTTCTAATTTTATCATCAATATTATTATTATTGTTATTCGAATTATTGTTATAGTTGAGCTTAATGAAAAATTGGACAACAGATGTAACGTGATAATCAAACATATGGCTCCTTAGTACGCACCATGCTCCATGTTATTGTCAAACCCTGCTCAAGATTGACCCACGTTTGGCCTTGAACCTGCAGCGCCTCCTGCTGGTTGTTCTGTAGAACTTGTGCAGCTATGGGGTGTCTCCAAACCACGTGGAGCAGGTGTGAGGGGTGAGTGTGGTGCTGCACTGACAGGAGCCAGATGGAGGCTTACCATTCTGCCAGGGCTGAGTGGCGTCCAGAAAAGGGTGGGAAAAGAACAGGGCGGGAATAACAGTTTCAGGGAGTGACGAAGGAGGCGGAAAGAGGGAGGAAAAGAAAAGAAGGGAGGGGCTGCCTGGTAATCTCTTCTGCCTGTCTGTGGTATGAAGTGAAGAAGTGAAGGCAATACTGTACTGTTAACTAGAGAGAGAAAGAGGGAGAGAAGGTCAGAGAGAGGGAGAGATATATTGTCCTGTCCTGTCATCAGCGTAAAGAGTCTGCTGTCATTTGTCTCACTGGATCATGGGGAGAAGGTTGTTGGTGCTGCTGCCTTTGCTCTGCTGCTGCTGTAGGCCTTGGAGCCCAACAGGTACTGTGTAGTACAGCACGTTTTACTGTTAATATAGCATAGAGATAGACAGTTGAGTGCTTTTGCTTATGAGGGTGGAGTCTTGGCACAAAGAGGATGAACAGCTTTGCAGCTCCTTGGGTGTAGAGGATTTTAAAGAACTGTGCTAATGCCAATTGACTGCTACTGCTGGAGCTTAATGTTCAATGCTGTTTAATGTGGTAACTCTGACACTAGTCATGGGGACTGACATTTACAGGATATGTGAAAGGTTTAATTCAGTCTGACAATATATTTCAATATTTACCTCATACAATCATTATGAGATACACTGATATAATTGTGTTCAGGAAGAATAGCAGTTGTTTGATAGTTGATTGTTTATTTCCTCATCCACACATGAGGTCAAAAAAGTTGAATCAGTGTTGTAAATTGTGGTACTTTCCCCTTTAAGGTGTACACTGCGAGGTGGACATCGATGAGTGTGACAGCAATCCCTGCCAGAATGGTGGCACGTGCGAAGATTCTGCCAACGCCTACAGGTGTCACTGCCCCATGCCGGACAAAGGCCAGGACCCCTGGGGGGGGGCAAACTGCAATATCAGCTTGGACGGTTGCCGTCAGCACCAATGTCAGCATGAAGCGAGCTGTGTCCCTATCCTGACCAACGATGGGGAGCACAGTTACATCTGCCAGTGTATGCCTGGCTGGACTGGAGAACACTGCAACACGTCCACCACATTTTCATTCAACTCTGAGGGTTACGTCCACATGCAAATCCCTGTTTTCAAAAAGAGGACAATGCGAGAGGCCGAAGACAAAGGCTATGGACTCCATATGCAACTTCGTTTCAAGAGCACCCTTCCAGACATGGTGCTGTTCTACCGGGGAACCATGGACCGCTTCGTCTCTTTGGAGCTTGTTGAAGGGTCCCTTCAGGTGAGGGTGAAGTCAGGGAAGGTGCTGCAGGTACGTTACCCTGGGCCGGTCAATGACGGAGAATGGCAGCAGGTGACTGTGACAATGGATGAGAGGCTGGTTCTGACGGTTAAAGGACCTAGCTGTGAGGAAGGATGCCAGGTGAAGAATGAAGGTCACAACTATCTGATGTTTCTCCAACCCAGCTTCTTCCAAGAGCTTTATTTGGGAGGTGCACCACAAGAATGTTTGAGACACTTATCCAGTGGAAAGGGATTTATAGGCTGTATGGAAGACCTTAAAATTGACCAAAAGCTGCTGCTGCCTCAAGACCTCTTTAGGGAGGAGAATAAGGGCCTGGAACTTGGATGTTATAAAAAGGACTGGTGTGAGGATAAGCCATGCTTGCAGAATGGAGTATGTGTGGACATGTGGGTTCAGGCCACCTGCCTGTGTCACCGACCTTTCTATGGAGAACACTGTGAAAAAGGTAACATGACACTTCTTCATATAAAAAAATACACACACACACACACACACACACACACATATACAGGACTGTCTCAGAAAATTAGAATATTGTGATTTTCTGTAATGCAATTACAAAAACAAAAATGTCATACATTCTGGATTAATTACAAATCAACTGAAATATTGCAAGCTTTTTTTATTATTTTAATATTGCTGATCATGGCTTACAGTTTAAGAAAACTCAAATATCCTATCTCAAAAAATTTGAATATTCTGGGAATCTTAATCTAAAACTGTAAACCATAATCAGCAATATTAAAATATATGTAT